>NC_069501.1:116456770-116607152 GCF_027579735.1 Bombina bombina | reverse complement strand
GGGTTGAAAAAGCAGCTGCATCATTGCACTGTTTGCCATTTGTAACATGGCCATTCAAGTAGACTGGAATCAAATAGTCTACTGTATAATGCAGTTAAAAAACAATTCTGTTTATGCAAATAAGCTGAAGTCTCCACCCAAAGACTGCCATTTAGCTCATTTAAGTTACGTGAAGAACATGTTTTATCCAATAAAACCTATGACATCATATAATATATAAACAGTGGCACAGCAGAGAAATACTCACCAAGCACACAGGAAATGGAAAGGTACCAAGAGAAAGCAGAAGGAAAGCAGGGAAGAAGTTAGAAGTTAAAAACGGCACAATTTCTAATTTTATGTAAAAAGGAGAGAGAAAAGTCATAAATAATTAAATACATGTCAGGATCTTAATATAAAGCACTAATTAAACTGGTTTCTGTTACTGGAGAGACTAAAAGAACCAGAATTTTGTATGAATAATAGTCCTCAAGGTATTGTGTTACATTTTTGCATGCGGTAGTAGAGTTGCTCATCTGCATTGTTAGGGGAAGGGTTTTTTATACCAATCAACAGCTCTAGCATATGCTAGCAGAGGGATGCCAGGAGTCTTACGGGCGCCATTTACATGCTGAGAACAAGACCTGCAGACAGTGGCTCTAAAGCCTAGTTTCTCAACCTGTGGTACATGTACCCCTGGGGGTATTTGGGGCACTGGCAAGGGGTACTCCAGGGATTGACTTTCGTTTTACCCCCTGATGTAGCTATTGTAAACATGACATATCAACAAAAGCTGCGTTTCTTATTTCTACCCTTGAGCACTCCTAACATATAGCCTCTTATCCAGAAGAGAAGCTTTCTGGATCTTTGTGCTACATACCAAATTGCCTCATGGTTGGCAGTGGTGAAAAACATAATTTATGTAAGAACTTACCTGATAAATTCATTTCTTTCATATTAGCAAGAGTCCATGAGCTAGTGACGTATGGGATATACATTCCTACCAGGAGGGGCAAAGTTTCCCAAACCTTAAAATGCCTATAAATACACCCCTCACCACACCCACAATTCAGTTTAACGAATAGCCAAGAAGTGGGGTGATAAGAAAAAAGTGCGAAAGCATATAAAATAAGGAATTGGAATAATTGTGCTTTATACAAAAAAATCATAACCACCACAAAAAAGGGCGGGCCTCATGGACTCTTGCTAATATGAAAGAAATGAATTTATCAGGTAAGTTCTTACATAAATTATGTTTTCTTTCATGTAATTAGCAAGAGTCCATGAGCTAGTGACGTATGGGATAATGACTACCCAAGATGTGGATCTTTCCACACAAGAGTCACTAGAGAGGGAGGGATAAAATAAAGACAGCCAATTCCTGCTGAAAATAATCCACACCCAAAAATAAAGTTTAATGAAAAACATAAGCAGAAGATTCAAACTGAAACCGCTGCCTGAAGTACTTTTCTACCAAAAACTGCTTCAGAAGAAGAAAATACATAAAAATGGTAGAATTTGGTAAAAGTATGCAAAGAGGACCAAGTTGCCGCTTTGCAAATCTGATCAACCGAAGCTTCATTCCTAAACGCCCAGGAAGTAGAAACTGACCTAGTAGAATGAGCTGTAATCCTCTGAGGCGGAGTTTTACCCGACTCAACATAGGCAAGATGAATTAAAGATTTCAACCAAGATGCCAAAGAAATGGCAGAAGTTTTCTGGCCTTTCTAGAACCGGAAAAGATAACAAATAAACTAGAAGTCTTTCGGAAAGACTTAGTAGCTTCAACATAATATTTTAAAGCTCTAACAATATCCAAAGAATGCAACGATTTCTCCTTAGAATTCTTAGGATTAGGACATAATGAAGGAACCACAATGTCTCTACTAATGTTGTTGGAATTCACAACTTAGGTAAAAATTCAAAAGAAGTTCGCAACACCGCCTTATCCTGATGAAAAATCAGAAAAGGAGACTCACAAGAAAGAGCAGATAATTCAGAAACTCTTCTGGCAGAAGAGATGGCCAAAAGGAACAAAACTTTCCAAGAAAGTAATTTAATGTCCAATGAATGCATAGGTTCAAATGGAGGAGCTTGAAAAGCCCCCAGAACCAAATTCAAACTCCAAGGAGGAGAAATTGACTTAAATGACAGGCTTTATACGAACCAAAGCTTGTACAAAACAATGAATATCAGGAAGAATAGCAATTTTTCTGTGAAAAAGAACAGAAAGAGCAGAGATTTGTCCTTTCAAGGAACTTGCGGACAAACCCTTATCTAAACCATCCTGAAGAAACTGTAATATTCTCGGTATTCTAAAAGAATGCCAAGAAAAATGATGAGAAAGACACCAAGAAATATAAGTCTTCCAGACTCTATAATATATCTCTCTGGATACAGATTTATGAGCCTGAAACCTCTTTGACCAAGAATCAAGCGTTCAATCTCCATACCTTTAAATTTAAGGATTTCAGATCCTGATGGAAAAAAGGACCTTGAGACAGAAGGTCTGGTCTTAACGGAAGAGTCCACGGTTGGCAAGAGGCCATCCGGACAAGATCCGCATACCAAAACCTGTGAGGCCATGCCGGAGCTACCAGCAGAACAAACGAGCATTCCTTCAGAATCTTGGAGATTACTCTTGGAAGAAGAACTAGAGGCGGAAAGATATAGGCAGGATGATACTTCCAAGGAAGTGATAATGCATCCACTGCCTCCGCCTGAGGATCCCGGGATCTGGACAGATACCTGGGAAGTTTCTTGTTTAGATGAGAAGCCATCAGATCTATTTCTGGAAGTTCCCACATTTGAATAATCTGAAGAAATACCTCTGGGTGAAGAGACCATTCGCCCGGATGCAACGTTTGGCGACTGAGATAATCCGCTTTCCAATTGTCCATACCTGGGATATGAACCGCAGAGATTAGACAGGAGCTGATTCCGCCCAAACCAAAATTCGAGATACTTCTTTCATAGCCAGAGGACTGTGAGTCCCTCCTTGATGATTGATGTATGCCACAGTTGTGACATTGTCTATCTGAAAACAAATGAACAACTCTCTCTTCAGAAGAGGCCAAGACTGAAGAGCTCTGAAAATTGCACGGAGTTCCAAAATATAGATCGGAAATCTCACCTCCTGAGATTCCCAAACCCCTTGTGCCGTCAGATACCCCCACACAGCTCCCCAACCTGTAAGACTTGCATCTGTTGAGATTATAGTCCAGGTCGGAAGAACAAGAAGCCCCCTGAACTAAACGATGGTGATCTGTCCACCATGTCAGAGAGTGTCGTAAAATCGGTTTAAAGATATTAATTGAGATATCTTTGAGTAATCCCTGCATCATTGGTTCAGCATACAGAGCTGAAGAGGTCGCATGTGAAAACGAGCAAAGGAGATCGCATCTGATGCGGCAGTCCTAAGACCCAACATTTCCATGCATAAGGCTACCAAAGGGAATGATTGTGACTGAAGGTTTTGACAAGCTGATATCAATGTTAAACTTCTCTTGTCTAACAAGGACAGAGTCATAGACACTGAATCTATCTAGAAACCTAAAAAGGTTACCCTTGTCTGAGGAATCAATGAATTGATTGGTAAATTGATCCTCCAACCATGAACTTGAAGAAACAACACAAGTCGATTCGTATGAGATTCTTCGAAAATGAGAAGACTGAGCAAGTACCAAGATATCGTCCAAATAAGGAAATACCAAAACCCTGTTCTCTGATTACAGAAAGAAGGGCACCGAGAACCTTTGAAAAAAATTCTTGGAACTGAGGCTAGGCCAAACGGTAGAGCCAAAAAACTGGTAATGCTTGTCTAAAAAGAGAATCTCAGACACTAAAAGTGATCTGGATGAATCGGAATATGCAGATACACATCCTGTAAATCTATTGTAGACATATAATGCCCTTGCTAAACAAAAGGCAGGATAGTCCTACAGTAACCATCTTGAATGTTGGTATCCTAACATAACGATTCAATAATGATAGATCCGGAACTGGTCTGAAGGAATTGACCTTCTTTGGTACAATGAAGAGATAAAATAAAACCCCAGCCCCTGTTCCAGAACTGGAACTGGCATAAATACTCCAGCCAACTCTAGATCTGAAACACATTTCAGAAATGCTGAGCCTTTGCTGTGTTAACTGGGACACGGGAAAGAAAAAAATCTCTTAGCAGGAGGCCTTAACTTGAAGCCAATTCTGTACCTTTCTGAAACAATGTTCTGAAACCAGAGATTGAGAACGGAATTGATCCAAATTTCTTTGAAGAAAACGTAATCTGCCCTATACCAGCTGAGCTGGAATAAGGGCCGCACCTTAATAGGTACTTAGGAGCTGGCTATAGGTTTCTATAAGGCTTGGATATATTCCAAACTGGAAATAGTTTCCAAACTGATACCGCTCCTGAGGATGAAGGATCAGGCTTTTGTTCCTTGTTGTGAGGAAAGGAACGAAAATGATTATTTACCCTGGAAAGAAAGGGAAAGCAAAGTTGACTTAGAAGACATATCAGCATTCCAAGTTTAATCCATAAAGCTTTTCTAGCTAAAATAGCTAGAGACATATACCTGACATCAACTCTAATGATATCAAAAGATGGTATCACCAATAAAATTATTAGCATGTTATAGAATAATAATAATGCTATAAAATTATGATCTGTTACTTGTTGCGCTAAAGCTTCTAACCAAAAAGTTGAAGCTGCAGCAACATCCGCTAAAAATATAGCAGGTCTAAGAAGATTACCTGAACATAAGTAAGCTTTTCTTAGAAAGGATTCAATTTTCCTATCTAAAGGATCCTTAAATGAAGTACTATCTGCCGTAGGAATAGTAGTACATTAGCAGGAGTAGAGACAGCCCCATAACCTTAGGGATTTTTGTCCCAAAAAACTCTAATCTGTCAGATGGCACAGGATATAATTGCTTAAACGTCTAGAAGGAGTAAATAAATTACCCAAATTATTCCATTCCCTGGAAATTACTTCAGAAATAGCATCAGGGAGATAAAACACTTCTGGAATAACTACAGGAGATCTAAAAACCTTATTTAAACGTTTACATTTAGTATCAAGAGGACCAGAATCCTCTATTTCTAATGCAAATAATACTTCTTTAAGTAAAGAACGAATAAATTCCATCTTGAACAAATACAAAGATTTATCAGCATCAACCTCTGAGACAGAAACCTCTGAACCAGAAGAACCATTATCAGTATCAGAATGGTGATGTTCATTTAAAAATTCATCTGAAAAAAGAGAAGTTTTAAAAGACTTTTATGTATACTAGAAGGAGAAATAACAGACATAGCCTTCTTAATGGATTTAAAAAATAAAATCTCTTATGTTATCAGGAACACTCTGAAAATTAGATGTTGACGGAACAGCAACAGGTAATGTAACAGTACTAAAGGAAATTTTATCTGCATTAATAAGTTTGACATGACATGCAATACAAACAACAGCTGGAGAAACAGATACCAAAAGTTTATAGCAGATACACTTAGCTTGGTAGCTCCAGCACTGGGCAGTGATTTTCCTGAAGTATCTTCTGACTGGAACATCTTGCAATATGTAAAAGAAAAAAACAACATATAAAGCAAAATTGATCAAATTCCTTAAATGACAGTTTCAGGAATGGGAAAAAAATGCCAGTGAACAAGCTTCTAGCAACCAGAAGCAATAAATAATGTGACTTAAATAATGTGGAGACAAAAGTGACGCCCATATTTTTTAGCGCCAAAAAAGACGCCCACATTATTTGGCGCCTAAATGCTTTTGGCGCCAAAAATGACGCCACATCCGGAACGCCGACATTTTTGACGCAAAAAACCGTCAAAAAATGACGCAACTTCCGGCGACACGTATGACGCCGGAAAAAGAAAAAAAAAAATTTGCGCCAAAAAAGTCCGCGCCAAGAATGACGCAATAAAATGAAGCATTTTCTGCCCCCGCGAGCCTAACAGCCCACAGGGAAAAAGTCAAATTTTTTAAGGTAAGAAAAAATGATTGAAACAAATGCATTTATCCCAAATATGAAACTGACTGTCTGAAAAATAAGGAATGTTGAACATTCTGAGTCAAGGCAAATAAATGTTTGAATACATATATTTAGAACTTTATAAAAAAGTGCCTAACCATAGCTTAGAGTGTCACAGAAAATAAGATTTACTTACCCCAGGACACTCATCTACATGTTTGTAGAAAGCCAAACCAGTACTGAAACGAGAATCAGCAGAGGTAATGGTATATATAAGAGTATATCGTCGATCTGAAAAGGGAGGTAAGAGATGAATCTCTACGACCGATAACAGAGAACCTATGAAATAGACCCCGTAGAAGGAGATCACTGCATTCAAATAGGCAATACTCTCCTCACATCCCTCTGACATTCACTGCACGCTGAGAGGAAAACCGGGCTCCAACTTGCTGCGGAGCGCATATCAACGTAGAATCTAGCACAAACTTACTTCACCACCTCCATCGGAGGCAAAGTTTGAAAAACTGAATTGTGGGAATGGTGAGGGGTGTATTTATAGGCATTTTAAGGTTTGGGAAACTTTGCCCCTCCTGGTAGGAATGTATATCCCATACGTCACTAGCTCATGGACTCTTGCTAATTACATGAAAGAAATGAACATTCTGCCCCGTTTGCTATATCTGTTTAGAACTTTACCCATAATGGTTCCAAAAGCAGACTTACTGAAATTACAGTCGGAAATAGTGACATTCATTAGAGGGAAAAAATCCCAAAAGCAAATTTTAATTAAACACAGAAGCCTAGGAGGGGTGGGAGTCCCAGAACTATTAGAATATTACAAAGCTTCAAGGTTAGCACAGGCTATGTTTTTTGGGGGGAACTTTAAAGATATGCGTTGGACACACTTGGAAGCTAGTTTGTATGGGGCTAGTCACCCAGATGAGTTATTATGGAATAAATCTGATAGGATAGAGCGGGTAAATATAAACCGCCAACGATAGACAACACCAATGCTATGTGGGCTTTGGCGTCTAAATCAAAGATCTTATTTCCCACACATTCAATACTGATACCTCTTAGATATTTGGTAGCTAAGGAAACACAAAAAGACAATAGATAAGTGGGAGAACAAAGGACTATATAGGGTTGCAGATTTTTTGGAAAAGGGGAAGGTTAAAACCTTCACTCAAATACAGGAGGTGTTGGTCCCGGTGCAATTACGTTGGTACCAATATCTACAAATCTCTTCAGCAATACATCGGTATTGCAGAAATACATTAAAACCAGAACCCACAATTATAGAAGACTTGTTAAAAACTACACATAGACCCAAACAGGCCATCTCCAGATTATATTTGGCACTACAAGGGGTAGATAATACTAAATCATCTACTACTCTGAAGTGGGAACAGGACTTGGGTATATCAAGAGAGAGAATGACGTGGGATAATATTTTTAATTCAGCATACAAAGGACTCTGGAGTGCAGATTTAAGAGAGAACACAATCAAAACTATTATCAGGAGGTACCTAACACCATTAAAAGCTTCACACATGTCACCCACATGCAACAGATTGTGCTATAGGGGTTGTGGACATGTGGGCTATTACCGTCATATGTGGTGGGATTGTGAACAGGTTAAGCCAATATGGGATAATTTATCAACACTCCTAAGTCACATACTGGAAGAGAGCATCGAACTTTCTATAACTCAAGCCTTGTTACACGAATGAGACCGAAGGTTCAATAAACACATCAATAGTTTTATAAGAATAGTGTGCACAGTAACTAGGACCTGCATAGCAAAATACTGGAAATCCCAAGTACCTACATGGGCAGAGATTAAGAATAAGATTTCTTTAACATAAAATATGTATGTATCTGTATCTAAGGTCCTGGACACACAAACACAGTTTGAACAAATATGGTTCTATTGGATACTGAGAGGGAACAGGGATACTTAGGAAATGCTGTAGTCTAGACCACTAAAAATTGGGGGATCAATGAGGGGGTCTCAGTGTCTCTGGAAGGGTAGGTTTTATGTAAATGTAATAAGACATTATTAGAAATATTTTGATGTCTCGATTTTTTGTTTTTTATTCTTATTATGTTTTTCTCCGATTTTCATACCTCGGATGCAGATTTTTATGTTTTATATCAGGATGCAACATGAATGCATGAGGTCATAAGGAAAGTCGTATTACATTTATCAGACAGTGTGCAGATGGTCAACTACCTTTCTAGTGAAAACGAGTGGAAAGATACCTGCTCTAGAGAATCTATCACTCTCTGGACGCTATATGTTAATAAGGTGGTTATGTATGATAGAAAATGTTTAAAGCTATACCTATGCACGCTGTACTTGTCACTTTGTCAAAGAAATGACTCAATAAAAAAACATAAAAAGGGTTCAAGACTTTAGTTAATATAATTATAATTGATATTAATTATTATTTTTCATACTGGGATAGGAGAAGTTTAATCTATATTCCAATGTTATTTAACATCTGATCAGGGACAGCAAGGGGTTATTGAGTAGGAGGGTGTGTTTTTCCAGTGGTTACCCGGTATCTTCAATTAGCATATACGGGTGCCTATAAAAGTTAACAAGTGTGAGACAGTATTTAGGTTTCGGATGACAGCATGAAGCCGAAACGCGTCAAACCTGTTCTCTTGTACTTGCAAGTATTTTTTACTTTGTTCTTATCCTGCTGCAAATAAAATGCCTACTTGGTGTTATTTACCTGTGTTCCATTTTTTTCTTGCAACAGAGTGTGAGTATTACCCTGCCTAGGTTAGACCACTGCTCAATCACTGATTCACCTCAAATTGGTAAAACCTTAGATTCTGGCTTGTTAGTGTCATATGAGGGCTGGAGATGAGCTTCACTTATATAAACTGAGAAAGTGTAATACTGTGACCAAGTATAACAGAGACAAGTGGCAGATAAATGCCACTGTGAAATAGGTAAAGTGCATCATACTGAAGTGTGCCGTAGTAAAGCGAGACAGATAAACTGTGTATGAATTGTTTTATTAAAAATAGAAAGATGGTACCATATATAATACTTTCCTCATCATGCAGTAAATAGTGTATTTTCCTCTTTTTTAATGAAAGAAGCACATTAATTGCATATACATATTCATATCAATGGAATATGTATCTGTGCTTTAATATTGTAAAATATTAAATTCCGGAACACATAAAAAATACCTGATTCCTATAAATAAACTTCATTAAAATATCTGATACAAGCTTGTGAAATCAAGTAATACACGATTTCCATTTTTGCTCATGTAAAATATTGATAACATTTGTGCTACAATTGGTATACATAAAAAAACAAGTGTATGCCCACAGGGGTACTTGCTACAAAAAGGTTGAGAAACACTGCTCTAAGTCACAAGCTTGAGTAGCGTAGCCATAATGACAAAGCAAAATTTGCACAATCATTAAAGGGACATCAAACATTTGAGACTCAAATATAATCATGCATTGTAAATATAACGTATTTATTGTGTTTCCCTGTAATTTAACTTTGAAAGTAGTGGGTTTTCTTGTTCTGGGAATTGGAAGAGCACACAGCAGACTTCACAAGCCTAATGCTGCTACATATCTGCCCCTAACTGGCCACAGCAAATTTTGGCAACAAAATGGCAGTTGCATGCCTTGTCTGCTCCAATAACAAGTCTGGATTGGTTCCTCCAAGTGAGATGAATGATCCAAGACAGAATCAACTCTAACGCACACAACAGCAAGGAGATGTTCTCAGTCATCAAGGAATTCTCTAAACCCAACAGCGACACCACCAACATTCCACCCTCCCAGGACCTCTGCAATACCCTTGCTGCACACTTACACTGCAAGATCCTCAACATCTATGACAGTTTCACGCCTCATAACTCAACCTCCACCACCCACTCCCCTACACCCCTCCCAAATTCGCCCCCCACGGACTATCTGGAGCCCCCTCACCACAAAGGACACCTTCAGAATCATGAAATCCATCCACTCCGGCGCACCCTCAGACCCATGCCCCCATCACATATTCAACAAAGCAAGCGACACCATCGCCCCTGAACTCCGCCGCACCATCAACTGCTCCATCAAAACCGGCACCTTCCCAGATGTCTGGAAACACGGGGAACTGAAACCCCTGCTGAAGAAACCCTCGGCAGACCCCACAGACCCGAATAACTACCACCCCATCTCTCTACTCCCCTTCCCGGCCAAAGTCATAGAGAAGTCCATCAACTTGCAACTTATTGACCACATTGAGGCCAACCACACCCTGGACCACTCCCAATACGGTTTCAGAAGCAACCACAGCACAGAGACCGCCCTCCTCGCCGCCACAGATGACATCCGCGCCATGCTCGACCGAGGAGAAACCGCCGCCCTCATCCTCCTAGACCTCTCAGCAGCTTTCGACACTGTCGACCACAACACCCTCTGCACCCGCCTACACGATGGCGGCATCCGCAGCAAAGCCCTGGAATGGATCACCTCCTTCCTCATGGGCAAGACCCAGAAAGTCAGACTCTCGCCCTTCTCCTCCAAACCCACACCAGTCAACTGCGGTGTACCGCAAGGCTCTTCGCCAAGCCCCACCCAATTCAACATCTACATGGCCCCTCTCGCCGCCATCATCCGACGCCACAACCTCAACATAGGTCTCCTACGGCGATGACACCCAGTTAATCCTCTCACTCACCCGAGATCCCACCACCGCCAAAAGAACGTCCACAAAAGGACTGAAAGCAGTCGCCGCCTAGATGAATGACAACCGGCTCAAACTAGACACAGACAAAACCGAAGTCCTCCTCCTCTGACCCAATAAATCCGCATTGGACGACTCCTGGTGGCCCACAGCACTGTAACCCTCCAACCCCAACCGACCATGCATAAAATCTTGGCTTCACCCTGGACTCCTCACTCTCCATGGACCGACAAATCAATGCCATCACCTCAACATGCTTCCACATTCTCCACCTGCTACAAAAAATCTTCAAGTGGATCCCTACCGAAACCAAGAAAACAGTCACCCACACCCTCGCTCGTAAGCAGCTGGTTAGACTACGGCAACGCACTCTATGACGGCTCCACCATCAAACTCCAAAAGAGACTCCAAAGTATCCAGAACGCCTCAGCCAGACTCATCATCGACATCCCTCTCCAATGCCACATCACCGAACACCTAAGGAACCTTCCCTGGCTCCCCATCAACAAGAGAATCCCCTTCAAGCTCCTTACCCACGCGTTCAAGGCCCTAAACAACATCAGGCCCGAATACATCAACCATCGCGTACATTTCTACACCCCCGCCAGACAACTCCGATCGGCCAACCAAGCACTCGCAGTCATCCCCCGCATCAGCAAATTCACAGCGGGCGGAAGATCCTTCTCCCACATGGCAGCAAAGACATGGAACACCCTCCCGCTGCACCTCAGACAATCCACCTCCCTTACAAAGTTCAGAAAGGACCTCAAAACCTGGCTCTTCGACTGAACGCCCATCCCCTCCCCCCCCTCCTCCTATCCACTTTCCCTTAGCGCCTTGAGACCCTCACGGGTGATTTGCTCGAACTCTATAAGTACCCGATAGATAGATAGATGATTTAAAATAACAAAAAAAAATATGCTTAATGTAATAAGGTTTTACACAATTAGTTTTATATGGTCAAAGTAACCATTACAAATAAGAAAATAAATTCTCTTGGAAGGAACATAATTAAGAAAGAAAAACCTTAGAAACATTCCAAAGATTTGATCAGCTTCCAGATTACTAAAAATGGACAATGATTTTGTGTAGATAAAGAGACACTCTTTAAAGGACTCTGTGTTCAGGGAAGTAGAAGGGAACAGCCAGTACTGATCCTTCAGATAGACGAGTCTGGCTCAGATATTCTAAGTATGGCAATATGTGTATTAGCAAACATCAGAACTCAGCTGTTCTGGGCAAATATTTTACTGTTATGACAAATCTTATTCAACAGGACCTGTCTCACTATATGTATCACAATTTACTTCCATTATCAAATTTTGCACAGTCATTTTATATTCACACTTTCTGGGGAACAAGATCCTACTGAGCATGTGCACAAGCTCACAGGATATAGGTATACTAGTCTGTGATTGGCTGATGGCTGTCACATGATACAGGGGGCCAGAAAATGGGAGAGAAGGTGTTAAATTATTGTCTTTATTATGCACGTGTTAATTATGCAATTCTACTGCATTGAGTGGTCCTTTAACATAAAAGTATGATATACTGAGGGGGCGGAGCCGACCACAGTCAGTGATGGCCGCATTAACCTGATGCTCCGTGAAAAACTTAGCACTACAGGAGAAAATCAAAAGATCCATTGCAATGTGATCCACTATAAAAGAAGAGAACTTACCTAGAAGCATGTAAGCAGAGAATCAGCAAGAACAAAAGGATAATCAATGAATATTTGAAGCACAAACTCGGATTGCACCCCTGCTCAACTGAGTGGAAACCCTGTACATGAATATTAGCCTGCGTGATACACAACAGCAGAGGAGGCTTAAAGCACAAAACGGAGCCTTTCAACACAGCCACGAAACGGAGTAAAGCAACCCCATGAAATGAGGACATAGCAAAATGGCTGAAAAGGCACTTTGATATTCGAAAGAGGTAACAATAACACAGCAATAGAGAAGCGCCTAGGTAAGCGGTTTATACCTAATCAACACTGCATCACAGTTTAACAAACAAATGCAGAAAAATACAATTGCAGAACCCTGAGACTAACAGCACGTTATTAAGGGATATAAAACAAAGCAATTAATCCGATCTGATAGTGGTGGGATTAACCCTTGAATATTAACAGCGGTCTGCACTGTTCCTCTCTCTATAAAACCTTGAACTATAACCGATTAGAAAGAATGAGTAACAACTAAATTAAAAGATAGAACACCTTTATTTACTGTTCGATTCATCTTGATGGGTGTAAACAACATAACACTGAGATTTTTCTTTTAGCTAAAGCTCTTAGTCAAACTTTGAAAAGTTCTACACCACAAGGCCTTCATATATACTGGCAGCCATTTTAAGTAACTGTTAAAAGGAGCAATGCTAAATTCTCTCCACATAGCTACTAGGAAATTTCAGAAAGCAGACAAGGGGGCAAAATCCCCTCACCCTTCAGGCCTAAGGATGAATGCATACTTCAAAGCTCAACAAACCTGAAACTCGGATGAGGATAATCCGAATACTCAACAAGAAGAAACAACAGGACATATCACCCACAGATGGTGAGACACAAATTACTAAAGCAAACCTAAAAGACGTACCCACAAAAGCAGACCTTACAACATTCTTCCAACAAGTAAGTCAAATGATTAAAGATGGTCTAGCAACGATTAAAAAAGATGTTGCAGACTTGGGAGGAAGGGTAGCCTTTTTGAAAGAGCAATCAGAAGATCAAACTTCATGTATGGACATACTCACAAGAAAAATGGAAACGTAAAAATCACAAATTAAATTTCTACAAACTAAAACTTGAAGACCTCGACAACAGGGGTAGGAGGCAAAATCTACGTATCAGGGGAATCCCTGAGAAACTTTCCCCAGATAACCTTCAAACCTACCTACAAAACATCTTTAAACACCTACTGAACAATCTAAACTGCCAGAGCTTACTCTGGATAGGGTTCACAGGGCGCTGAGGCCCATGCCAAGAGACACTGACCCTCCAAGGGACATAATACTAAGATTTCATAAATACACAGACAAAGAGAGGGTACTAACGGCTACAAGGAAACATCAATCAGTCAAAATGGATTACATTCAATTGCAATTCTTTGCTGAAATCAGTCCAATCACACTTCAAAACTGTAAAGAAGTGAGATTCCTCACCCTCCACTTCAGAGAGCATGGCCTAAATTATAGTTGGGGCTTCCCTTTCAGCTTGAAAGTAATGAAGAATGGAAAAACAGCAACATACTGATCCCCAGATGGATTTAGAAAACTTCTGCTATCAACTGGACATTCCCATTCTAATACTCCCAGCTCTAAAATCTGCCAAAGATACAGCAACAATGGGAGAATCACTTCTACCAAGACCTCAACGATCCCACTGGATAAAAATCAACAGGAAAAGGTCAAGAGACACTTTACCTAAAAAGAATACTACTTCTGCAGACAATGAGATAAGCGGAATTGAGACCTATTAATCCCGTAATTCTGTTCTTCAAATATAATTGGGTATAGATATATGCCTAGATAGGACACCGCACTAGTTGCCTTAACCAAATAAGTATAATTTCAAATCCAAGCCCGATTCTATGATTAGTTGTTTATAATGTTATGACATTTCTCTGCATCTAAATAATTTTTCTCTCCTTAGGTGCAGTTCAACCCTTAAGAGTTTGATTTAACACCCCAATGTTTCCAACCTCCATATGGGAGATTTTTTGTGGGACATCAATACTTTGGTTATTTAATGTTTATTGTGTTTTTATTTGGTTTGAATGTTGTGAGAAGTTCATTAACTTCCATCTGATCCTTCCCCTTATCCCCTAACCCCTCTACCTTTTACTTCCCTTGATGGACACAAACTAAGAAAACATAATTTATGTAAGAACTTAACTGATAAATTCATTTCTTTCATATTAGCAAGAGTCCATGAGCTAGTGACGTATGGGATATACATTTCTACCAGGAGGGGCAACGTTTCCCAAACCTCAAAATGCCTATAAATACACCCCTCACCACACCAACAATTCAGTTTAACGAATAGCCAAGAAGTGGGGTGATAAGAAAGGAGCGAAAGCATCAAAAATAAGGAATTGGAATAATTATGCTTTATACAAAAAAATCATAACCACCACAAAAAAGGGTGGGCCTCATGGACTCTTGCTAATATGAAAGAAATGAATTTATCAGGTAAGTTCTTACATAAATTATGTTTTCTTTCATGTAATTAGCAAGAGTCCATGAGCTAGTGACGTATGGGATAGCAGATACCCAAGATGTGGAACTTCCACGCAAGAGTCACTAGAGAGGGAGGGATAAAATAAAGACAGCCAATTCCGCTGAAAAAATAATCCACAACCCAAATCAAAAGTTTTAATCTTATAATGAAAAAAACTGAAATTATAAGCAGAAGAATCAAACTGAAACAGCTGCCTGAAGTACTTTTCTACCAAAAACTGCTTCAGAAGAAGAGAAAACATCAAAATGGTAGAATTTAGTAAAAGTATGCAAAGAAGACCAAGTTGCTGCTTTGCAAATCTGATCAACAGAAGCTTCATTCCTAAAAGCCCAGGAAGTAGAAACTGACCTAATAGAATGAGCCGTAATCCTTTGAGGCGGGGACTTACCCGACTCCACATAAGCATGATGAATCAAAGACTTTACCAAGACGCCAAAGAAATGACAGAAGCTTTCTGACCTTTCCTAGAACCAGAAAAGATAACAAATAGACTAGAAGTCTTTCTGAAATCTTTAGTAGCTTCAACATAATATTTCAAAGCTCTTACTACATCCAAAGAAAGTAAAGATCTCTCCAGAGAATTCTTAGGATTAGGACACAATGAAGGGACAACAATTTCTCTACTAATGTTGTTAGAATTCACAACCTTAGGTAAAAATTGAAATTAAGTCCGCAACACCGCCTTATCCTGATGAAAAATCAGAAAAGGAGATTCACAAGAAAGAGCAGATAACTCAGAAACTCTTCTAGCAGAAGAGATGGCCAAAAGGAACAAAACTTTCCAAGAAAGTAATTTAATATCCAGAGAATGCATAGGTTCAAACGGAGGAGCCTGTAAAGCCCTCAGAACCAAATTAAGACTCCAAGGAGGAGAGATTGACTTAATGACAGGTTTGATACGAACCAAAGCCTGTACAAAACAATGAATATCAGGAAGATTAGCAATCTTTCTGTGAAAAAGAACAGAAAGAGCAGAGATTTGTCCTTTCAAAGAACTTGCAGACAAACCTTTATCCAAACCATCCTGAAGAAACTGTAAAATTCTAGGAATTCTAAAAGAATGCCAGGAGAATTTATGAGAAGAACACCAAGAAATGTAAGTCTTCCATACTCGATAATAAATCTTCCTAGACACAGATTTACAAGCCTGTAACATATTATTAATTACTGAGTCAGAGAAACCTCTATGACTAAGAATCAAGCGTTCAATTTCCATACCTTCAAATTTAATGATTTGAGATCCTGATGGAAAAATGGGCCTTGAGATAGAAGGTCTGGTCTTAACGGAAGTGTCCAAGGTTGGCAACTGGCCATCCGAATGAGATCCGCATACCAAAACCTGTGAGGCCATGCTGGAGCCACCAGCAGTACAAACGAACGTTCCATTAGAATTTTGGAAATCACTTTTGGAAGAAGAACTAGAGGCGGAAAGATATAGGCAGGATGATAATTCCAAGGAAGCGACAACGCGTCCACTGCTTCCGCCTGAGGATCCCTGGATCTGGACAGATATCTGGGAAGTTTCTTGTTTAGATGAGAGGCCATCAGATCTATTTCTGGAAGTCCCCAAATTTGAACAATCTGAAGAAATACCTCTGGGTGAAGAGACCATTCGCCCGGATGTAACGTCTGGCAACTGAGATAATCCGCTTCCCAATTGTCTACACCTGGGATGTGAACCGCAGAAATTAGACAGGAGCTGGATTCCGCCCATACAAGTATCCGAGATACTTCTGTCATAGCTTGAGGACTGTGAGTCCCACCTTGATGATTGACATACGCCACGGTTGTGACATTGTCTGTCTGAAAACAAATAAACGATTCTCTCTTCAGAAGAGGCCAGGACTGAAGAGCTCTGAAAATCGCACGGAGTTCCAAAATGTTGATTGGCAATCTCACCTCCTGAGATTCCCAAACCCCCTGCGCTGTCAGAGATCCCCATACAGCTCCCCAACCTGAAAGACTCGCATCTGTTGAGATTACAGTCCAGGTTGAACGAACGAAAGAGGCCCCTTGAATTAGACGATGGTGATTTAACCACCAAGTCAGAGAAGATCGAACATTGGGATTTAAGGATATTATTTGTGATATCTTTGTATAATCCCTGCACCACTGGTTCAGCATACAAAGCTGAAGAGGTCTCATGTGAAAACGAGCAAAGGGGATCGCGTCCGATGCAGCAGTCATGAGACCTAGAATTTCCATGCAAAAAGCTACCGAAGGGAATGATTGAGACTGAAGGTTTCGACAAGCTGAAACCAACTTCAGACGTCTTTTTTCTGTTAGAGACAAAGTCATGGACACTGAATCTATTTGAAAGCCCAAAAAGGTTACCTTTGTCTGAGGAATCAAAGAACTCTTTGGTAAATTGATACTCCAACCATGTCTTTGAAGAAACGACACCAGTTGATTCGTATGAAATTCTGCAGAATGTAAAGACTGAGCAAGTACCAAGATATCGTCCAAATAAGGAAATACCGCAATACCCTGTTCTCTGATTACAGAGAGAAGGGCACCGAGAACCTTTGAAAAGATCCTTGGAGCTGTTGCTAGGCCAAACGGAAGGGCAACAAACTGGTAATGCTTGTCTAGAAAAGAGAATCTCAGAAACTGAAAGTGATCTGGATGAATTGGAATATGAAGATATGCATCCTGTAAATCTATTGTGGACATATAATGCCCTTGCTGAACAAAAGGCAGAATAGTCCTTATAGTCACCATTTTGAATGTTGGTATCCTTACATAACGATTCAATATTTTTAGATCCAGAACTGGTCTGAAGGAATTCTCCTTCTTTGGTACAATGAATAGATTTGAGTAAAACCCCAGAACCCGTTCTGGAACTGGCACAATTACCCCAGCCAACTCTAGATCTGAAACACATTTCAGAAACGCCTGAGCCTTCACTGGATTTACTGGGACAACCAAAAAGTGGAAGCTGCAGCAACATCAGCCAAAGAAATAGCAGGTCTAAGAAGATTACCTGAACATAAATAAGCTCTCCTTAGAAAGGATTCAAGCTTCCTATCTAAAGGATCCTTAAAGAAAGTACTATCCGCCGTAGGAATAGTAGTACGTTTAGCAAGAGTAGAGATAGCCCCATCAACTTTAGGGATTTTGTCCCAAAACTCTAATCTATCAGATGGCACAGGGTACAATTTCTTAAACCTTTGAGAAGGAGTAAATGAAGTACCCAGACTATTCAATTCCCTAGAAATTACTTCTGAAATAGCATCAGGAACTGGAAAAACTTCTGGAATAACTACATGAGGTTTGAAAACCGAATTTAAACGCTTAGTAGATTTAGTATCAAGAGGACTAGACTCCTCATTATCTAATGCAAGTAACACTTCTTTAAGTAAAGAACGAATAAACTCCATCTTAAATAAATATGAAGATTTATCAGTGTCAATATCTGAGGCAGAATCTTCTGAACCAGATAGATCCTCATCAGAAACAGATAAGTCAGAATGATGGCGGTCACTTAAAAATTCATCTGAAATATGAGAAGTTTTAAAAGACCTTTTACGTTTACTGGAAGGAGGAATAACAGACAGAGCCTTCCTAATAGATTTAGAAACAAATTCTTTTACATTAACAGGGACATCCTGAACATTAGATGTTGAAGGCACAACAACAGGTAATGGATTATTACTAATGGAAACAAAATCTGCATTAGAAAGTTTATCATGACAGTTATCACAAACTACAGCCGGAGGAACAGTTACCAAAAGTTTACAACAGATGCACTTAACTTTGGTAGAACCAGCATCAGGCAGCGTCTTTCCAGAAGTAGATTCTGATCCAGGGTCAGGTAGAGACATCTTGCAATATGTAATAGAAAAAACAACATATAAAGCAAAATTATCAAATTCCTTAAATGACAGTTTCAGGAATGGGAAAAAATGCCAAATGAACAAGCCTCTAGCAACCAGAAGCAATGAAAAATAAGACTGAGATAATGTGAAAAAAAGGTGGAGACAAGAATGACGCCCACATTTTTTGGCGCCAAAAATGACGCCCACATTATTGGCACCAAGTACAACGCCCATATATTTTATTTTTTTTGGCGCCAAGTATGACGCCACATCCTGTGACGCTGAAAAAAACGACGCCCACATTTTTGGCGCAAAAAAAGTCTGAAAACATATATACGTCAAAAAATGACGCAACCACGAACAAACGTCCGGCGTCAATTAGGGCGCCGGAAATGACATTTTTTTGCGCCAAAAAAGTCTGCGCCAAAAATGATGCAATAAATTGTAGCATTTTCAGCCCCCGCGAGCCTAACAGCCCACAGGGAAAAAAGTCAATTGAAATTTTTTTAAAGGTAAGAAAAAATTTTTTTATTCATATGCATTATCCCAAATAATGAAACTGACTGTCTGAAAGAAGGAATACTGATTATCCTGAATCATGGCAAATATAAGTTTAAAGACATATATTTAGAACTTTACATATAAAGTGCCCAACCATAGCTTAGAGTGTCATAATAAAATAAGACTTACTTACCCTAAGACACTCATCTACATATAGTAGATAGCCAAACCAGTACTGAAACGAGAATCAGTAGAGGTAATGGTATATAAGAGTATATCGTCGATATGAAAAGGGAGGTAGGAGAAGAAATCTCTACGACCGATAACAGAGAACCTATGAAATAGATCCCCTAGAGGAAGACCATTGCATTCAATAGGCAATACTCTCTTCACATCCCTCTGACATTCACTGCACTCTGAGAGGAAAACCGGGCTCCAGCCTGCTGCGAAGCGCATATCAACGTAGAATCTAGCACAAACTTACTTCACCACCTCCATGGGAGGCAAAGTTTGTAAAACTGAATTGTGGGTGTGGTGAGGGGTGTATTTATAGGCATTTTGAGGTTTGGGAAACTTTGCCCCTCCTGGTAGGAATGTATATCCCATACGTCACTAGCTCATGGACTCTTGCTAATTACATGAAAGAAATAGAATGTACAGCAAAACATGGGTGGGAACTTACAAGGAAAAACATAATTTATGCTTACCTGATAAATTTATTTCTCTTGTAGTGTATCCAGTCCACGGATCATCCATTACTTATGGGATATTCTCCTTCCCAACAGGAAGTTGCAAGAGGATCACCCACAGCAGAGCTGCTATATAGCTCCTCCCCTAACTGCCATATCCAGTCATTCGACCGAAACAGAGAAAGGAGAAACCATAGGGTGCAGTGGTGACTGTAGTTTAATTAAATTTTAGACCTGCCTTAAAATGACAGGGCGAGCCATGGACTGGATACACTACAAGAGAAATAAATTTATCAGGTAAGCATAAATTATGTTTTCAATTGTTAAGTGTATCCAGTCCACGGATCATCCATTACTTATGGGATACCAATACCAAAGCTAAAGTACACGGATGATGGGAGGGACAAGGCAGGGATTAAGCGGAAGGAACCACTGCCTGAAGAACCTTTCTCCCAAAAACAGCCTCCGAAGAAGCAAAAGTATCAAATTTGTAAAATTTTGAAAAAGTGTGAAGCGAAGACCAAGTCGCGGCCTTGCAAATCTGTTCAACAGAGGCCTCATTTTTAAAGGCCCAGGTGGAAGCCACAGCTCTAGTAGAATGAGCTGTAATTCTTTCAGGGGGCTGCTGTCCAACAGTCTCATAGGCTAGGCGTATAATACCCCGAAGCCAAAAGGAAAGAGAGGTTGCCGAAGCTTTTTGACCTCTCCTCTGTCCAGAATAAACGACAAACAGGGCAGATGTTTGACGAAAATCTTTAGTAGCTTGTAAGTAAAACTTCAAGGCACGGACTACGTCCAGATTATGTAAAAGACGTTCCTTCTTTGAAGAAGGATTAGGACACAATGATGGAACAACAATCTCTTGATTGATATTCTTGTTAGAAACCACCTTAGGTAAAAACCCAGGTTTGGTACGCAGAACTACCTTATCTGCATGAAAAATCAGATAAGGAGAATCACATTGTAAGGCAGATAGCTCAGAGACTCTCCGAGCCGAGGAAATAGCCATCAAAAACAGAACTTTCCAAGATAAAAGTTTAATATCAATGGAATTCAAACGGAACTCCCTGAAGAACTTTAAGAACCAAGTTTAAGCTCCATGGGGGAGCAACAGGTTTAAACACAGGCTTAATTCTAACCAAAGCCTGACAAAATGCCTGGACGTCTGGAACTTCTGCCAGACGCTTGTGCAAAAGAATAGACAGAGCAGAAATCTGTCCCTTTAAGGAACTAGCTGATAATCCTTTGTCCAAACCCTCTTGGAGAAAGGACAATATCCTAGGAATCCTAACCTTACTCCATGAGTAATTCTTGGATTCACACCAGTAAAGATATGTACGCCATATCTTGTGATAGATTTTCCTGGTAACAGGCTTTCGTGCCTGTATTAAGGTATCAATGACTGACTCGGAGAAGCCACGCTTTGATAGAATCAAGCGTTCAATCTCCATGTAGTCAGTCTCAGAGAAATTAGATTTGGATGATTGAAAGGACCTTGTATTAGAAGTTCCTGTCTTAGAGGCAGAGTCCATGGTGGAAAGGATGACATGTCCACTAGGTCTGCATACCAGGTCCTGCGTGGCCACGCAGGCGCTATTAGAATCACCAATGCTCTCTCCTGTTTGATTTTGGCAATCAGTCGAGGGAGCAGAGGAAACGGTGGAAACACATAAGCCAGGTTGAAGAACCAAGGCGCTGCTAGCGCATCTATCAGCGTCGCTTCTGGGTCCCTGGACCTGGATCCGTAACAAGGAAGCTTGGCGTTCTGGCGAGACGCCATGAGATCCAACTCTGGTTTGCCCCAACGATGAATCAACTGAGCAAACACCTCCGGATGGAGTTCCCACCCCCCGGGTGAAAAGTCTGACGACTTAGAAAATCCGCCTCCCAGTTCTCCACGCCTGGGATATGGATTGCTGACAGGTGGCAAGAGTGAGTCTCTGCCCAGCAAATTATTTTTGAGACTTCTAACATCGCTAGGGAACTCCTGGTTCCCCCTTGATGGTTGATGTAAGCCACAGTCGTGATATTGTCCGACTGAAATCTGATGAACCTCAGTGTTGCTAACTGAGGCCAAGCCAGAAGAGCATTGAATATTGCTCTTAACTCCAGAATATTTATCGGAAGGAATTTCTCCTCCTGAGTCCACGATCCCTGTGCCTTCAGGGAGTTCCAGACTGCACCCCAACCTAGAAGGCTGGCATCTGTTGTTACAATTGTCCAATCTGGCCTGCGAAAGGTCATACCCTCGGACAGGTGGACCCGAGACAACCAAAAGAGAAGAGAATCTCTGGTCTCTTGATCCAGATTTAGCAGAGGGGACAAATCTGTGTAATCCCCATTCCACTGACATAGCATGCATAATTGCAGCGGTCTGAGATGTAGGCGCGCAAATGGCACTATGTCCATTGCCGCTACCATTAAGCCGATCACCTCCATACACTGAGCCACCGAAGGGCGCGGAATGGAATGAAGAATACGGCAAGCATTTAGAAGCTTTGATAACCTGGACTCCGTCAGGTAAATTTTCATCTCTACAGAATCTATAAGAGTCCCTAAGAAGGAGACTCTTGTGAGTGGGGATAGAGAACTCTTTTCCTCGTTCACTTTCCACCCGTGCGATCTCAGAAATGCCAGAACTATCTCTGTATGAGACTTGGCAATTTGAAAGCTTGACGCCTGTATCAGGATGTCGTCTAGATACGGAGCCACCGCTATGCCTCACCGTCTTAGAACCGCCAGAAGTGAGCCCAGAACCTTCGTAAAGATTCTCGGGGCTGTAGCCAACCCGAAGGGAAGAGCTACAAATTGGTAATGCCTGTCTAGAAAGGCAAACCTTAGGAACCGATGATGATCTTTGTGAATCGGTATGTGAAGGTAGGCATCCTTTAAGTCCACTGTGGTCATGTACTGACCCTCTTGGATCATGGGTAGGATGGTCCGAATAGTTTCCATTTTGAAAAATGGAACTCTGAGGAATTTGTTTAAGATCTTTAGATCCAAAATTGGTCTGAAGGTTCCCTCTTTTTTGGGAACCACAAACAGATTTGAATAAAAACCCTGTCCTTGTTCCGTCCGCGGAACTGGATGGATCACTCCCATAACTAGGAGGTCTTGCACACAGCTTAGGAATGCCTCTTTCTTTATCTGATTTGCAGATAACCTTGAAAGATGAAATCTCCCTTGTAGAGGGGAAGCTTTGAAGTCCAGAAGATATCCCTGAGATATGATCTCCAACGCCCAGGGATCCTGAACATCTCTTGCCCACGCCTGGGCGAAGAGAAAAAGTCTGCCCCCTACTAGATCCGTCGCCGGATAGGGGGCCGTTCCTTCATGCTGTCTTAGAGGCAGCAGCAGGCTTTCTGGCCTGCTTGCCTTTGTTCCAGGACTGGTTAGGTTTCCAGGCCTGCTTAGATTGAGCAAAAGTTCCCTCTTGTCTTGAAGCGGAGGAAGTTGATGCTGCACCTGCCTTGGAATTTCGAAAGGCACGAAAATTAGACTGTTTGGCCTTTGATTTGGCCCTGTCCTGAGGAAGGGTATGACCCTTACCTCCAGTAATGTCAGCAATAATTTCTTTCAAACCAGGCCCGAATAAGGTCTGCCCCTTGAAAGGAATGTTGAGTAATTTAGACTTTGAAGTCACATCAGCTGACCAGGATTTGAGCCATAGCGCCCTACGCGCCTGGATGGCGAATCCGGAATTCTTTGCCGTTAGTTTAGTCAAATGAACAATGGCATCAGAAACAAATGAGTTAGCTAGCTTAAGAGTTCTAAGCTTGTCAACAATTTCAGTCAATGGAGCTGTATGGATGGCCTCTTCCAGGGCCTCAAACCAGAATGCCGCTGCAGCAGTGACAGGCGCAATGCATGCAAGGGGCTGTAAAATAAAACCTTGTTGAATAAACATTTTCTTAAGGTAACTCTCTAATTTTTTATCCATTGGATCTGAAAAAGCACAACTGTCCTCAACCGGGATAGTGGTACGCTTTGCTAAAGTAGAAACTGCTCCCTCCACCTTAGGGACAGTCTGCCATAAGTCCCGTGTAGTGGCATCTATTGGAAACATTTTTCTAAATATAGGAGGTGGGGAAAAGGGCACACCGGGCCTATCCCACTCCTTACTAATAATTTCTGTAAGCCTTTTAGGTATTGGAAAAACATCAGTACTCACCGGCACTGCATAGTATTTATCCAGCCTACACAATTTCTCTGGCACTGCAATTGTGTCACAGTCATTCAGAGCAGCTAATACCTCCCCAAGCAATACACAGAGGTTCTAAGCTTAAATTTAAAATTAGAAATCTCTGAATCAGGTCTCCCCGAATCAGAGACGTCACCCACAGACTGAAGCTCTCCGTCCTCAGGTTCTGCATATTGTGACGCAGTATCAGACATGGCTCTTACAGCATCTACACGCTCTGTATCTCGTCTAACCCCAGAGCTATCGCGCTTGCCTCTCAATTCAGGCAATCTGGATAATACCTCTGACAGGGTATTATTCATGATTGCAGCCATGTCCTGCAAAGTAATCGCTATGGGCGTCCCTGATGTACTTGGCGCCATATTAGCGTGCGTCCCTTGAGCGGGAGGCGAAGGGTCCGACACGTGGGGAGAGTTAGTCGGCATAACTTCCCCCTCGACAGACCCCTCTGGTGACAATTCTTTTATAGATAAAGACTGATCTTTACTGTTTAAGGTGAAATCAATACATTTAGTACACATTCTCCTATGGGGCTCCACCATGGCTTTTAAACATAATGAACAAGTATCCTCTGTTTCAGACATGTTTGTACAGACTACCAATGAGACTAGCAAGCTTGGAAAACACTTTAAAGCAAGTTAACAAGCAATATAAAAAACGTTACTGTGCCTTTAAGAGAAACAAATTTTGATAAAATTTGAAATAACAGTGAAAAAAGGCAGTTACACTAACAAAATTTTTACAGTGTATGTAACAAGTCAGCAGAGCATTGCACCCACTTGCAAATGGATGATTAACCCCTTAATAACAAAAACAGAATAATAAATGACAAAAACGTTTTTTAAACACAGTCACAACAACTGCCACAGTCTACTGTGATTGTTACCCTCCTCAAACACGACTTTGAAGCCTTTTGAGCCCTCCAGAGATGTCCTGGATCATGCAGAGGGAAGCTGAATGTCTCTGTCAGTATTTTTAGCTGCACAGAAAAGCACTAAAATAGGCCCTTCCCACTCATATTGCAACAGTGGAAAGCTTCAGGAAACTGTCTCTAGGCAGAAATCAAACCAGCCATGTGGAAAAAAACTAGGCCCCAATAAGTTTTGTCACCACACATATATAAAAACGATTAACATGCCAGCAAACGTTTTATATTACATTTTTATAAGAGTATGCCTCTCTATTAATAAGCCTGATACCAGTAGCTATCACTGCATTTAAGGCTTTACTTACATTAATCCGGTATAAGCAGCATTTTCTAGCAAATTCCATCCCTAGAAAAATATTAACTGCACATACCTTATTACAGGAAAACCTGCACGCCATTCCCTCTCTGAAGTTACCTCATTCCTCAGAATATGTGAGAACAGCCATGGATCTTAGTTACTTCTGCTAAGATCATAGAAAATGCAGGCAGATTCTTCTTCTAAATACTGCCTGAGATAAACAGCACACTCCGGTACCATTTAAAAATAACAAACTTTTGATTGAAGAAATAAACTAAGTATAAAACACCACTCTCCTCTTACGACCTCCTTTGTTGAGGGTTGCAGGAGAATGACTGGATATGGCAGTTAGGGGAGGAGCTATATAGCAGCTCTGCTGTGGGTGATCCTCTTGCAACTTCCTGTTGGGAAGGAGAATATCCCATAAGTAATGGATGATCCGTGGACTGGATACACTTAACAAGAGAAATATAGTACAGATATGGATCTATATCGATAACAATCCACAATATATAAAGGTAAGCAGTTTCATTTGGGATCATTCCAATGGGTACAACAGCTATGAATATTATTTTGATCTCACAGAATTGTAAAGAACTGAATTGGTTCAGGAAGAAAAAAGGGAATATTATATTTATCCAGGAAACCCACTTTCTAAGAGGTAAAGAACCAGACTTTTTATTCCCGAGATTTCCCAGTAGTTCAACTTCACTCCCAAGCGCTAAAAAAAAATAAAAAAAATGGGGTGGGTATTTTATTCCATAGATACACACAATTTCAAATACTAGAGAGACACGAAGATAAAGAAGGTAGATTCCTCATACTAGTAGGACTATTATTTAACCGCCCCCGTTACCCTGGCTAATATCCATGCCCCCAACAGAGGTCAGGCACAATTTTTAAAGAAGGCATGTAATAAACTTCTAGAGGCGAAGAAAGGAGCCTTAATTCTTGGAGGGGATCTCAATGTAACATTGATTCCACAAATGGACTGTTCCCAGGGTCGAAGCACAATTACATCGAACACAAGAACCTCTATTTTACACACGCTAAGGAAACTTACACTTATGAATATTTGGCGGTCGTTACATCCTAGAACACGTAACTATACATTTTACACTAATCCTACCCGATCCTACTCCTGTAAAGATTATTGGTTTATAGACCACAACAATTTATTATTAATAACAGACTCTAATATTTCCCCTATATCTTGGTCAGATCACTCATCTGCATTGATGAACATAGATTCACACACCCCTTCATCCTTTCTCATGGAGACTTGATGAGGCAATGTTACATGACCCTATAACTAAAACACAAGTACATCAAAATATCATGGAATATTTCCAGATAAACTAACAACTCAGTTAATGCCACTACAATCTGGCTAGCACATAAAGCAGTCCTTAGAGGGACATTAATAAAACAAAAAGCTATAAAACAAACAGATATTTACAGCCAAATACCAAACTCTACTCCAAAATTTACAGACAGATGAACTAGTTCACAAATACAACACTCAACGGCAAGACTTACTAGAAAAGCTAAACAAAACAAGAGAATGCCTCAAATCCTATTTACATACAGAAGCATGTAAAAAAGCCTTACATCTCAAAAAAAAATATTTTCATGGGGGGGGGGGGAATAAAGCGGGCCCCCCTACTTGCCAGAGCTTTGAAACGTAAGACCCTTCAAATTATATCTTTAACATTTCAGACAAACAAGGAAATAATATTTCAGACTCCAACGCTATAGCAAATACCTAAGGCTTATTATGGAAACCTATACGACCTTCCTACCCACAATACTCCCTCCAATACCAAAACACGGATCTTAATAAAGTCCAACATAGCGACTTAGAAACATTAGAGGACCCAATCATATTACAAGAAATACTTAACGTAATACTTAACGTAATAGATGATCTACAGGCCCAGATGGGTTCTCTAATAAATATTATAAATTATACAAAAGATTCCTTAGCCCCACATTTATTAGCACTTTATACGCAAATAGACCACTCTGGTCAATTCCCACCAGAGTACCTTGAGGCAAACATATCAGTCATCCCCAAACCGGACAAATCACCTAAATATACATGCAACTATAGACCGATATCATTGTTGAATACTGACTTGAAAATTTATACCAAGATCATAGCAAACCGACTTATCCACACAGATCAAGCTGGCTTTGTCCCTGGACGAGAGGCCAGGGATAATACCATTATAACATTACAACTAATTGATCATGCAAAAGTTACAAAAACCGAAATGGTGGTAAAATCAACAGATGCCAAAAATGCGTTTGATAGTCTCAGTTGGCAATTTCTTTTTGCAACACTTCTACAGTCTATACAGATTACCTTCAGCGAGAGTAAGAGTTAATAATATGCTATCAGACACCTTCCCCATCCACAATGGAACACGGCAGGGGTGTCCACTTTCCCCGATTTTATTCATTATTAGTATGGAAGTACTAGCACAAAAGAATCAGATCCGACCCGCAGATATCAGGAGTAGGGGTGGGCCCTTTAAAATATAAGCTATCTTTATACGCGGACAATGTCCTTTTCACGCTGTCCTCTCCACAAACCTCAGTAACTGCATTCATAAAATAACTTAAAAGGGACATGAAACCCAATTTTTTTCTTTTATGATTCAGATAGAGAATACAATTTTAAACAACTTTCTAATTTACTTCTATTATTTAATTTGTTTCATTCTCTTGATATAAGGGTGAGCCAATCACAATCGACATATATATATATATATATATATATATATATATATATGCAGCCACCAATCAACATCTAGAACCTAGGTTCTCTGCTGCTCCTGAGCTTGCCTAGATAAACCTTTCAGCAAAGGATAACAAGAGAAGGAAAATAAATAAATAGTAGAAGTAAATTGGAAAGTTGTTTAAAATTGTATTCTCTATCTGAATCATGAAAGAAAAAAATTTGGGTTTCATGTCCCTTTAAGCTATTTGGCGACTATTTCAATTTTGCAATAAATGAACAGAAATCTGAATTACTAAACATCTCTCTACCAATCCAAACTTTATTGCAGTCCTGCCCCTTCAAACACCAACCCAAAGCTTCAAAATAGTTAGGGATATACCCAACTCCAAACCAGAAATCCTTCATAGAACTGAATTTCACTAACCTACTTACAAAGATCACAAATGACTTGCGCACCTGGAAGGATCGCCCCTTTTCATGGTGGGGTAGGTTACAAATTCTAAAAATGAATATTCTCCCTAGATTACTATATACGATTCAAGCTGCTCCAGTTAACCTCCCACAAAATGTAATCATACAGACACAAAATACTCTAAATTAATTTGTTTGGGGAAACATAAAACCTAGAATTAAAAAAATGACAATGCACCAACAGGTCAGAGACGGTGGATTAGGGTTACCCAACATAGAAACATACTACCAAGCTACTTGCTTACAGAGAACAATAGACTAGCACCGCAATAGAGATATAAAAGCCTGGATCCCCACATACTACATTCTCCAATGCCTGGAGCCCTTTGTTGGACAGCAAAACAGAACCGACCACCTTGGCTAAAAGCATACCCTTATCCACCATCATGTATTTGAAATGTGGGACTCTATTATTAGAAAACAAACCAAATATCTCCACATTGAGGTCCCCTCTATCCCCTATTTTGCCAAATGCTGAACTACTGGGAGCTATTGAATTTGACATAAACAATATAACCACTTGGGAAATGGGATATACTGTACCAATCTATAAACTACTTGGAGACGGCAAACTTAGGGACAAACAAGATCTTACTGACATTTTGGGGTGCATTTTCCAAATGGTTGAAGCACAGTCAGGTACATCACTTTTTACTCACACACCCCTCCAAAGAAGCACTAGTCAGACCCCTAACTCATTTTGAGCAATTTTGCTCAATGGAGCTCCCAGCATACAACACACTTTCATGGGCTAGGAAAGTCTTAACAGCATAAAATCCCAAATATCCAGAATACACAGAAAGATGCCATAAGGATTTGGGCAGAGAGCTTTCTGAAACAGAATGGAATCGCATCCTCTCCAATACTAGAAAAATCATTATAAAGCCGGACAGATAGCTCAGCATGCTAAGGCACTGTGGCTGAGCTCTGTAGCAGCCCAAGGGTTTCAGGTTCGTACCCCGGCGAGGTTCACTCAGCCTTTCATCCTTCCGAGGTCGATAAAATGAGCAGCACCTTGAGACCCTTACGGGTGATTAGCCGTGCTTTACAAGTACCCAATACATACATACATACATACATTAAATTATTAACTAGGTGGTATCTTACTCCAGCTAGATTGAAGAGCATATTCCCATCTTTCTCAGACCTGTGTTGGAGGGGATGCAGGGGAAAAGGTAACATTGATGCACATATGGTGGGAGTGTCACAAATTGAAGCCTTTTTGGAAACACATACAGAATTTTATTAGGAATCTGATGGAACAAACTTCAAATTTCACTCTGGACCCAACAACGCCCTTACTAAATCTACTACCTCCATGCCACTGTATACTTAGACTGATTCAACTAGCATTGAATTCAGCTAGGTCCTTAATAGGAAAAAAAATTGGAAATCCCAAATTAGCCCCACTCTTAAAGGGCCATGATACCCACATTTTTTCTTTCCTGATTTAGAAAGATAATGCATTTTTAAACATCTTTCTAATTTACTTTTATTATCTAATTTGTTTTATTCTCTTGATATTATTTGCTGAAAAGCATATCTAGATATGCTCAGTAGCTGCTGATTGGTTGCTGCACATAGAAGCCTCATGTGATTGGCTCACCCATGTGCATTGCTTTTTCTTCAAATAAGGATATCTAAAAAATGAAGCAAAATAAATAATAGAAGTAAATTGTAATGTTGTTTAAATTTGTATGTTCTATCTGAATCATGAAAGAAAGATTTTGGGTTTAGTGGCCCTTTAAAGGATGGGTCACCCATATGGACAATACACTAACACTAGAAGAATATGGATACTTTAGAACTAACAACCTACAATTTTTTCAGGATATGAAGTTTATTTGGAACGACATCCAAGCAGACATAATCCCTCCCACTGAGATTACCATCCACTGCGCAATTGAATTATAGACAAACTCCCACTTTATAAAATACTCTATATGGGGGTGGTCCATACACAAAAAAACAAAATAAAGATACTTTGTCTATGTCTGCCCTCCTCTCCTCCCCCATACTTATTTTTTTTTTTTTAAATAATAGGAGAAAATTATAACAGATAATGATGTATACCAGATATCCGTACCAAATATGATAAAAACCGGTATAGTTTTATGTCTGTATGGTCTGTAAATATACAGAATATAAAAAAAAAATGTATGATATACTCATGCTTATGTGCTGAAATCGATTCAAAGCTAGACAACTAATAGTGTAAGCGCAATATATACACAAGCTTCACAGGCAAAGGCTAATGCTATAGAAGACCCGGTTTTCAAAAAAAATGTATTAGCATTCTACTTGCTTAGATTTATTGTGAAATACATTTAAAGGGACACTGTACTCAAACATTGTCTCTGTTCAATATATTATTTTTTTCAGACTGTATTTAATGTATTTTGCTAAACAAAACAATATATTTTTTCCTGTGGGCGTTGTCAATGAGCAATAGGGCGTCCGATATCAACAGTATATGAACATACAGTTCCTATTAATTTATTTTGCGTGAAAAATGAACGAACCTATTTAAGTGCTGCTCTTTCATAAACATGATTGAACATTTTAATACTATGTCCCTTTAATTGATGAGAAATGTAAAACAGTAACATACAGGAGCCATCTGAGAATATGTAACAAAATAAATAGAACTTCACCTTTGCTTTCCCTTCCAGTGCTCCAGTACCAGCATAAATTTTACTTATAGAGTCTCCATTTGTTGACCACATAGACCGAAAGACTTCAATGAATCTTGTAACCAGTTGTGGTTTCTCTGCCAAGCCCAGGGCTTCAAGTTGCTTTAGTAACATCTAAAAACGAACACAATAAATGTGAGTAATGACAGCAATAAGCATTTCTTAAACTGTAACCACAAAGGGTAGTGTAGGTATTTGATTAATTACATGTTCTCTATGGCTAAGCAATTACACTATATAAAGCGGTAAGCATGAATAAGTTACATCCTTGTGAACTATATGAAGCTGTATACAAGTGATGTCTAACGTTTTCAAAGGCCACATAAGATACACTTCAGAAGTCTCAAGAAGTCTTTATGAAGATAGGTGCCACCTATTGTGCATTTGTGATGTGTCCAGCATTTTGCAGGACAGTTCTGAAGAGGGGCTTCCTGCAGTCACATCCTTCTCCTTTCATATCTCACAGTGCAAACAAAGGCTGCTTAAGTTATCACAACCCCATTGTAAACTAATCACCCCAAGTCGCAAACATGTTACAGGACACTTTTTCACATAGTTTCACCTTTTTCACATCCTACTTAAAGGGCTCCATGTACTAAGCAGTCAGCGAGCTACCCGCAACAAATCTCGCGTCAAAACTCGCAAACTGATATGTACAAAGTCGTCAACTATGTTCAAACTCGCATCTTTAAAATTGCGAGCGTACTTATCCGCCAAACCTCGCTACGTCTCCATTGTTCACTGTAATTAGACACATTTGACCACCAACTCGCCAAAAATGAATGTACTAAAAAATCTATTTGTCCGCTCGCTACAATTTCCGCTCCCACCTCGTTATTTTTGCCTCGCCACCTTTTAGGTGGCGGGCAAGGTACAAAACAATAGGAAAGTCAATCTAGACGCCAGTCTAGACATATATAAAAGGCAGTAATATCAGCATTGTACAGCATAACTGGCGTCTAATTTGTCTCTCATTTCCATGAACATAAATTGCGCCAAATTTGTCGACTGTAATTAAAGAGTAATCTATATTTTAAATTTGTATTGTATAGTTGTCAATCTTTATAATTATTTTTATATTAATATTTATGTATTATCAGATCCAGATGAAGCCATATCCAAATTGTAAATAAATATTACAAAAATATTTGTTATCACTCTGTTATCTGTTATCGCTCTGTTAACACTCTTCAAAAATTTTTGAACAATAATAAAGTTGTTTAGATAAGTTGAACTTTTATAGCAGCAAAATTCTATTCCCGCGACTGATGTTCGTGACACCTTGCATGTCACGTGTTAATAATTGGCCAGACAATTCAACTGAAAGTTAAGTACATCAGCTTAGTCGCGGCGAGCGAGGCGTCAAATTTATCAATAATCCGCCACTGCTCGCGGCGGGCTAGACTTGTCTATTTATTGGGGGATTATTAGTACATAGTGACAGCGGACACCATTTCGCCCACGGCGAGTAACGGCGAGTTTATCCGCGTCTAAAATGACGGATGAATTGACGGCTTAGTACATGGAGCCCTAAGGAGTCAATTTATCAAGCTGCGGAATTCAGCATTGCACACGAGAGCTATTTTGCGGCTTGTTAAATTCGGACTGCAGGTTCTCTTGTGAGAGCCTGCAGTTGTAGGGGGTCGAAAGGCTTGTGAAGCCTTTGATAAATCGACCTCTATGTATAGTCAAAATTACATTTTCAAGATTCAGATAGAGCATTCATTAAAAAAATTCTAATTTGCAGGCACCAACTCCTACTGAGCTTGTGCAAGAGTTCACAGTATATACATATTTGAGTCTGTGATTGGCTGATGGCTATCACATGATACAGGGGTCTGGCAGATTAAATTAAATTTAGAAATATGTCAGGGAAAAAAAAAATCTATTTCTCATTTGAAAATCAGTATTAATGCATTGTCTTTATTATGCATTTGCTGATTATGCAAGTATTTAATGTTTGGCCTTCACCTACACACAATAAATACACACAGGAATGAGTCAATCAAAGATGAGCACATTGTATGCACCAAATGTGGAGAATTGGATGAGTTATATGAAATTAAAAAAGTAAGCAAAAGAAGTTGTTTCTAAGCATAAGGTAATACAGCCCTGATGTGAAAAATGTGCACAAATAAAAAGGATATATAGTCCTGGGGTCTTCTAAGGAAAAGGAAAACACAATAGTGAAGTCCTGAAAGCGGTATTCAATTCAAAAACGTCCCAACCATACTAGTGATGTATGAGTCCAAAAATCCAATCGTCTCCAACGCATGTTTCACCAGGATTCCCCAACTTTTCCTTTTTTTGAACTGGATACCGCTTTCGGCAGACACTCATTTATAAGGTGTCTCGCTGTATAGCTTAGTCTGTTCTAAGAGGAAATCTTGTTAACCCAGGTGATTTTTTTTTAAAATGCATAAATAAATACTTTTAAGCTACTTTAAGAGTCCTACATGGCCTCTGCTTGCAGTACAAGGAGACTTTACATGGTATTTCTTAACTAAGAGCTAAGTCATAGCTCTTTTATGTGCGAGTACAGCTCCAGCTATTACACGGGCTGGATATCATACAGGACTTCACTACTGTGTTTTTCTTCTCTCTTTGTTTTCTTTAAAGTGAATGTAAATTTTGATGTTTAAGTGCCCGGTTTTTAAAACTTTGATTAAAAACAGGGGCACTTTAATTCATCAAAATTTACATTTCACTCCTGTTGTGACAAAAAACTTACCTTTTAAACTTCACAGCAGCTGCTGCTTCCTCCGGTCTCACAAGCCATTTCTGATGTCAGAAATGATTGATAGGTCATCCTCCAATCACAGATTCCCCCCCGGGGGATTCAGTGTCTGATTCACTGCTGTGATTGGAGGAAGCCAGATACCTCATTTTAGACCCAGGAAGAGGCTTTGAAACAGGTGGAGGAAGCTGGAGCTGCTGTGAAGATTAAAAAGTAAGTTTATTTTCACAACAGGAGTGAAATGAAAATATTGATGAATTAAAGTGCCCCTGTTTTTAATCAAAGTTTTAAAAACCGGGCACTTTAGCATCAAAATTTACATTCACTTTAAGGACATTGTTATAGAAGACCCCAGGACTATATATCCTATTTATTTGTGCACAATTTAAAACACAATTTATTTTCAATTTTCAATTTACTTTTTTTGTGTATAATTACAAGGTTTTTCATTTCATCTCTGTTCAAGAGAAAAGTGCAGAACAAAAAGTTATAAGTTCTCAATTACATATGGCAGAAAAAATAATATCACTTAATAAAATAGAAGCTGAAAGCATTTTTCAAAAAAAAATAAATGCCAAAACAAGGGGTCACAAAGTTAGAGGGTAGCAGATTCAGGAGAAATTTGAGGAAGCATTTTTTTACAGAAAGGGTGGTGGATTCATGGAATAAACTTCCATTTGAGGTGGTAAACACAAAGACTGTAAAGGAATTTAAAAATGAGGCTATCCTAAGGAAAAAGTAACATGTAATATGGGTAGACTTGATGGGCCTTTTTGGGTCTTATCTACCGTCAAATTCTATGTTTCTATCACTACAGCAATGAATACATATGCATCGGGCAAATGCTGTAAAGCTAAGTAGGGGAAGAAAAAAATCATAGAAACATTTCTTATAAACAAGATTTACTGAGAATTTGCTGCTCTCCAGCATGGATAAATAGATTTCTTTTCTTAACCTTTTGTCTAACCAGATGGCTGCAATACTTTAAGTTGCAATGCTCATATTTCATTTCTACCTACATAAAACACAGCGCTCTCACAGCACTCTAATTCAATAGGAATTGCCCTTGGACGGTTATGACTCATGACTACACGGAACTGATTGAACATAATACAATTTTACAAACGGCTCATGCTTTGGACTTTTGACCCTATAAAAGTTGATTAGGATTATCATATTATTATCTTTTTATTCCTTGCAGACTCCTTCCCTTGTGGCACAAGCTAGCAGCTATGTGGGTTACTGCAATGACTAGACTTTACAGACAGACTTATTTAGTAGTAAATTGTGAATTCTACTTATAAAGTCATGTTAAGAAATGTTTGTTTCTATTGGTCTGATCAATATTACCAAATAGGTCTCTTACCTCTAGACCAAAAAACGCTTGCACACTGTTGGTTCTATCCAGGCAATCAAGGCAGTTGGTTCTGATGCTGCCACTTTGAGTTCTAAGTCAAGAAAAAAAAATGGAAAGAGAATGAATTTTAGAAAAACTCTGATTTAAAGGGCCATAATAGTTGAAAACTGACATGCTCCAATCAGCAGTTTTACACACACACACACACATATATATATATAGGGCTGCTACATACTTCATTTCATTTAAATTTTAAAAGTTTGGTTGTGTATTTTTGAAGATCATTAGATACTTGTACAAAGATGATTGACAGAATGATGGATGGTCTCTCTACTGCCCAATGTGTGCAAAAAATCAAGTGAGAAGGGTGTACTGATGGAAGACCTCATACTCTATTAAACAATGGATTTTAAATTCAGTGTGTTTAAGATCCCCTTAAAATGTTTATTTCTTTAAATAAAACCAAAAGTTTATTGTGTTATGCACTTGATAAAAAAAACAGAATTTATGCTTACCTGATAAATTACTTTCTCTTGCGGTGTATCCAGTCCACGGATTCATCCTTACTTGTGGGATATTCTCATTCCCTACAGGAAGTGGCAAAGAGAGCACACAGCAAAGCTGTCCATATAGCTCCCCCTCTGGCTCCGCCCCCCAGTCATTCGACCGACGGTTAGGAGAAAAAGGAGAAACCATAGGGTGCAGAGGCGACTGCAGTTTAAACAAGAAATTTTAACCTGACTTAATTGCCAGGGCGGGCCGTGGACTGGATACACCACAAGAGAAAGTAATTTATCAGGTAAGCATAAATTCTGTTTTCTCTTGCAAGGTGTATCCAGTCCACGGATTCATCCTTACTTGTGGGATACCAATACCAAAGCTTTAGGACACGGATGAAGGGAGGGAACAAGACAGGTAACCTAAACGGAAGGCACCACTGCTTGCAAAACCTTTCTCCCAAAAATAGCCTCCGAAGAAGCAAAAGTATCGAATTTGTAAAATTTGGCCTAAGTATGCAGTGAAGACCAAGTCGCTGCCTTACAAATCTGTTCAACAGAAGCCTCATTCTTGAAGGCCCAAGTGGAAGCCCCAGCTCTGGTGGAATGAGCTGTAATTCGTTCAGGAGGCTGCTGCCCAGCAGTCTCATAAGCCAATCGGATGATGCTTTTCAACCAGAAGGAAAGAGAGGTAGCCGTCGCTTTTTGACTTCTCCTCTTACCAGAATAGACAACAAACAAAGATGATGTTTGTCTGAAATCCTTAGTTGCTTGTAAATAGAATTTCAAAGCACGAACCACATCAAGATTGTGTAAAAGCCGTTCCTTCTTAGAAGCTGGATTAGAACACAGAGAAGGAACAATGATTTCCTGGTTAATGTTCTTATTAGAAACAACTTTTAGGAAGAAAACCAGGTTTGGTACGCAAAACTACCTTATCTGCATGGAACATCAGATAGGGTGAATTACACACTGCAAAGCAGACAATTCTGAAACTCTTCGAGCAGAAGATATAGCTACCAAAAACAAAACTTTCCAAGATAATAACTTAATATCTATGGAATGTAAAGGTTCAAACGGAACCCCTTGAAGAACTGAAAGAACTAAATTTAGACTCCATGGAGGAGCCACAGGTTTATAGACAGGCTTGATTCTGACTAACGCCTGTGTAAACGCTTGACCATCTGGTACTTCTGCCAGACGCTTGTGTAAAAGGATAGACAGAGCGGATATCTGCCCCTTTAAGGAACTAGCCGATAAACCTTTCTCCAATCCTTCTTGGAGAAAAGACAATATTCTTGGAATCCTAATCTTACTCCACGAGTAACCCTTGGATTCACACCAACAAAGATATTTCCGCCATATCTTATGGTAAATTTTCCTGGTGACAGGTTTTCTAGCTTGGATCAGAGTATCTATGACTGATTCAGAGAACCCACGCTTGGATAGAATTAAGCGTTCAATCTCCAAGCAGTCAGCTGCAGAGAAACTAGATTTGGATGCTTGAATGGACCCTGTATTAGAAGATCCTGCCTCATTGGCAGTGTCCATGGTGGGACAGATGACATGTCCACTAGGTCTGCATACCAAGTCCTGCATGGCCACGCAGGCGCTATCAGAATTACAGAGGCCTTCTCCTGTTTGATTCTGGCTACCAGCCGAGGGAGAAGGGGAAACGGTGGAAAGACATAGGCCAGATTGAAGGAACAAGGCGCTACTAGAGCATCTATCAATGCCGCCTTGGGGTCCCTGGACCTGGCACCGTAAAGAGGAAGTTTGGTGTTCTGACGGGACGCCATCAGATCCAACTCTGGAATGCCCCATAGCTGAGTCAGCTGAGCAAATACCTCCGGGTGGAGTTCCCACTCCCCCGGGTGAAAAGTCTGACGACTTAGGAAATCCGCTTCCCAGTTGTCTACTCCTGGGATGTGAATTGCAGATAGATGACAAGAGTGATCCTCCGCCCACCTGATTATCTTGGTTACTTCCTTCATCGCTTCCTTCATCGCTCGATTTATGTATGCTACAGTCGTGATGTTGTCCGACTGAAACCTGATGAACTTGGCCGCCGCTAGCTGAGGCCATGCCTGGAGCGTGTTGAATATCGCTCTCAGTTCCAAAATGTTTATTGGGAGAAGAGACTCTTCCCGAGACCATAGGCCCTTTCAGGGAGCCCCAGACCGCGCCCCAGCCTAACAGACTGGCGTCGGTCGTTACAATGATCCACTCCGGTCTGTGGAAGCACATTCCCTGTGACAGGTGATCCTGAGACAACCACCAGAGAAGAGAATCTCTGGTTTTCTGGTCCAGTTGGATTTGAGGAGACAAATCTGCATAATCTCTATTCCACTGTTTGAGCATGCACAATTGCAGTGGCCTGAGAAAATTCGAGCAAAAGGGACTACGTCCATTGCTGCTACCATTAATCCGATTACCTCCATGCACTGAGCTACAGAAGGCCGAGGAATGGAATGAAGAACTCGGCAAGTACTTAGAAGCTTTAACCTTCTGACCTCCGTCAGAAATATTTTCATTTCTACCGAGTCTATTAATGTTCCCAGGAAGGGAACCCTTGTGAGCGGGGACAGAGAACTTTTTTCAGTGTTCACCTTCCACCCGTGAGACCTTAGAAAGGCCAGAACAATATCCGTATGAGCCTTGGCTCTGGGAAAAGACGACGCCTGTATTAAGATGTCGTCCAGATAGGGTGCTACTGCAATGCCCCGCGGTCTCAGTACCGCTAGAAGGGACCCTAGCACCTTTGTGAAAATTCTGGGAGCGGTGGCCAACCCGAAGGGAAGGGCCACGAACTGGAAATGCTTGTCCAGAAAAGCGAACCTTAGGAACTGATGGTGATCTTTGTGGATAGGAATATGAAGGTACGCATCCTTTAGATCCACGGTAGTCATATATTGACCTTCCTGGATCATCGGTAAGATTGTCCGAATGGTTTCCATCTTGAAAGATGGAACTCTGAGGAATTTGTTTAGAATTTTTAGATCCAGGATTGGTCTGAAAGTTCCTTCCTTTTTGGGAACCACAAACAGGTTTAAGTAAAAACCCAGTCCTTGTTCTGTAATTGGAACTGGATATATCGCTCCCATCTTGAGTAGATCTTCTACACTGCGTAAGAACGCCTCTTTCTTTGTCTGGTCTGTAGACAGACGAGAAATGTGGAACCTTCCCCTTGGAGGAGAGTCCTTGAATTCTAGAAGATATCCCTGAGCAACTATCTTTAATGCCCAGGGATCGGGAACATCTCTTGCCCAAGCCTGAGCAAAGAGAGAGAGTCTGCCCCCTACCAGATCCGGTCCCGGATTGGGGGCTACCCCTTCATGCTGTCTTAGTAGCAGCTGCAGGCTTCTTGGCCTGTTTACCCTTGTTCCAGCCGTGCAATGCTTCCAGGTTGCCTTGGGCTGTGAAGTGTTACCCTCTTGCTTTGCGGTAGCAGAGGCTGAAGCAGGACCGCTCCTGAAGTTGCGAAAGGAACGAAAATTAGCCTTGTTTTTAGCCTTAAAAGGCCTATCTTGCGGGAGGGCATGGCCCTTTCCCCCAGTGATATCCGAAATAATCTCTTTCAACTCGGGCCCGAAAAGGGTCTTTCCCTTGAAAGGAATATTCAGTAATTTTGTTTTAGACGACACGTCGGCCGACCATGATTTAAGCCAAAGCGCTCTGCGCTACATGATGGCAAAACCAGAATTTTTCGCCGCTAACTTGGCTAATTGCAAAGCGGCATCTGTGATAAAGGAATTAGCCAGCTTTAGAGCCTTAATTCTATCCATAATTTCGTCATAAGAGGTCTCCGTCTGGAGCGACTCCTCCATCGCCTCAAACCAGAAAGCCGCTGCAGTAGTTACAGGAATAATGCAGGCAATAGGTTGGAGAAGGAAACCTTGTTGAACAAATATTTTCTTTAGTAAACCTTCTAATTTTTTATCCATAGGATCTTTAAAAGCACAACTGTCTTCAATTGGTATGGTTGTGCGCTTAGCTAGTGTTGAAACTGACCCCTCTACCTTAGGGACCGTCTGCCATGCGTCCCGCCTGGGATCAGTTATGGGGAACATTTTCTTAAAAATAGGTGGGGGAACAAAAGGTACACCTGGTCTTTCCCACTCCCTAGCAACAATATCCGCCACCCTCTTAGGGATCGGAAACGCATCAGTGTATACAGGGACTTCTAGATATTTGTCCATTTTACACAATTTCTCTGGGACCACCATAGGGTCACAATCATCCAGAGTTGATAAGACCTCCCTAAGCAGTATGCGGAGGTGTTCCAATTTAAATTTAAATGCTAGTGAATCTGATTCTGCCCGCTGAGAAACTTTTCCTGAATCAGAAATTTCTCCCTCAGACATAACATCCCTCGCCCCTACTTCAGAGTGTTGTGAGGGTACATCAGATAAGCCTCCCAAAGCTTCCGACTGCTCCTCATCTGTTCTCAAAACAGAGCTATCGCGCTTTTTAGGGAAAACTGGCAGTTTGGATAGAAAGGCCGCAAGGGAATTATCCATGACTGCCGCCAGTTGTTGCAATGCAATAGGTGCTAATGCACTAGAGGTACTAGGTATCGCTTGAGCGGGCGTAACTGGTGATGACACATGGGGAGAGGACGGCTATCCTCATTACCTTCAGTCAAAGAATCATCTAGGGCTATATTTTTAAGTGACACAATATGATCTTTAAAGTGTATAGACACATTAGTGCACTTGGGACACATTTTGAGTGGGGGTTCCACCATGGCTTTTGAACACATAGAACAAGGCTTTTCCTTAGTGTCAGACATGTTTAACAGATTGGTATTATACACAAGCAGGCTTGGAAAAACACTTTATGTAATAAAAAATACAATTTGCAATAAATGGTACTGTGCCTTTAAGATAATAAAAGCGCACACAATTTTACAAAACAGTGAAAAATGAACCAAATCTCTTGAAATTTATACAGTATGTGCCTAATGCTTCGATATGATTGCACAGCAAGTTTCAGCCTGATTAACCCTTTAATGCCCAAACCGGAGCCGCCTAAAGCAAACAACCAGTTAATAAACTACAGCACCTTGCCACAGCAGCCTGCTGTGGCCCTACCTTCCCTTAAGGATTGAATTTGAGAAAATCAAGCCTCCTGAAGTCCTCAAGCAGTCTCTGGACCCATGTGAAGCAGCATGCAGGGAAATCTTGTCAGAATAAGCTGCGCAACTGAGGCGCGAAATTAGGCCCCTCCCGTTCCACAGCTGTGGGGCCTTCAGAACCTAATTTAGGTGACTAAAATAATGCCATGTGGAATAAAACCCCAATAAACACATCAAAAGTGCTTAAAAGTGTCAAAGTATTTTTCTAAACAAAATAATCGATTGCCCTGTTAAAGTGATAACCAGTCTATTGAGCCCACTTAAATAAGCCTCTAGTTCTATACTAAGTTTCAGAACATGGCTTACCCTTCCCACATGGGGAATCTTGTCAGTCTTCTAGCATTATCTTGTCTTGACTAGAAAAAAGATGACTGAAACATACCTCAAAGCAGTTAAGCCTGCAAACTGTTTCCCCCCAACTGAAGTTTTCTGGTACTCCTCAGTCCTGTGTGGGAACAGCAATGGATTTTAGTTACAACATGCTAAAATCATTTTCCTCTCAGCAGAATTCTTCATCATATTTCTGCCAGAGACTAAATAGCACAAACCGGTACTATTTAAAAATAACAAACTTTTGATTGAAGATATAAAAAACTACAAATCTAACACCACATTCACTTTACCCTCCCGTGGAGATGCTACTTGTTAGAGCGGCAAAGAGAATGACTGGGGGGCGGAGCCAGAGGGGGAGCTATATGGACAGCTTTGCTGTGTGCTCTCTTTGCCACTTCCTGTAGGGAATGAGAATTTCCCACAAGTAAGGATGAATCCGTGGACTGGATACACCTTGCAAGAGAAATGTTTTTTTTTTTCCTGCAGTTTTTCATATAATTTTACATAGACCTCAAAATGCAAACCATGGTGATAAAAAGTATCCAACAGTTCAAAATGAGATTAAATGGTGATTTTTAATTTAAAGGGATGTAAAACCAAGATTTATATTTCATGATTCAGATAGAACAATTTTAAACAACTTTGCAATGTACTTCTATTATCAAATGTTCCTTGTTTTTTTTGTTATTCTTTGTTGAAAAGCTGGAAGGTAAGTACAGGAGTGTGCACGTGTCTGCAGCACTATTGGGCAGCAGTTTTACAACAATGTTATACATTAGTAAGAGCTCTAGACGGCAGCACTATTTCCTCTCATGCAGTGTCACAAACATGTGCACACTACCTATCTAGATTTCTCTTCAAAGGATAACATGGAAACAAAGCAAATTTGATAATAGAAGTACATTGGAAACTTTTTAAAAATTGTAATCTCTATCTAAACCATGAAAACATAATTTATACTTACAAGATAAATTCCTTTCCTTCCGGATAGGGAGAGTCCACGGCTTCATTCATTACTGTTGGGAAATACAACACCTGGCCACCAGGAGGAGGCAGAGACACTCCAGCCAAAGGCTTAAATATCCCTCCCACTTCCCATTACCCCAGTCATTCTGCCGAGGGAACAAGGAAAAGTAGGAGAAACATTAGGGAATAAATGGTGCCAGAAGAATAAAATAAATAATAGGCGACTGCCCATAGACAAGAAAAAACAGGCGGGGGCCGTGGACTCTTCCTATCCGGAAGGAAAGGAATTTATCTGGTAAGCATAAATTATGTTTTTCTTCCTAAGATAGATATTTCTTACTGTTGGGAAAACTACACCCAAGCTCCAGGGGACACTGAATGAATAACGGGAGGGAACAAAAAGGAAGAGGCAAACCCTATTCTGAGGGCTCCACAGCCTGCAAAACTATTCTCCCGAAAGCTGCTTTCTTGCAAAATTATGAAAAAGTATGTAAGGAGGAACAGGCAGCCGCCTTACAAATCTGATCCATAGAGGCCTCGTTCTTAAAGGCCCAAGAGGAAGCCACTGCTCTAGTGGAATGAGCCGTTATCCTCACAGGAGGACGATGTCCCGCTGTCTCGTAAGCTAAGTGGATGACACTCCTTAACCAAAAAGATAGGGAAGTCGAAGTAGCCTTCTGCCCCTTACTCTTCCCCGAATAGACAACAAACAAAGAGGAAGATTGTCTAAACTTCTTAGTAGCCTGAAGATAGAACTTCAAGGCGCAAACCCCATCCAAATTGTAAAGTAAGCTTTTCTTTGATGGAGGAGGATTAGGACACAAGGAAAGAACCACAATCTCCTGATTGATGTTGCGATCTGACACAACTTTAGGAAGAAAACTTAATTTAGTATGTAAAACTGCCTTATCTGCATGTAAAATCAGATAAGGGGGCTCACATTCCAAAGCAGAGATCTCAGAAACTCTGTGCGCTGAGGCAATAGCCAATAAAAAGAGAACCTTCAAAGATAACAATTTAATGTCAACGAAATGCAGAGGCTGAAATGGAACCTGAAGAAAAAGATTTAGGCTCCAAGGAGGAGACCCAGATCTAAACACAAGTCTGATCCTAATCAGAGCCTTAACAAAGGACTGCACGTCTGGAAGCTCAGCCAGTCTCTTGTACAATAAAACCGACAAGGTTGAAATCTGTTCCCTCAGGGAACTAGCAGAAAGGCCCTTCTCCAACCCATCCTGGAGAAAATATAAGATCCTGGCAACCTTAACTCTGTGCCAGGAAAAACCACTCTCTTCACACCAGAAAAAGTAGGTCCTCCACACCTTGTGGTAGATACGCCAAATAACTGGTTTACGAGCTTGAATAAGAGGATCAATGACACACTCAGAGAAACCTCTCTTGGCTAAGACTAAGCATTCAATCTCTACGCAGTAAGCCTCAGAAAATCTAGATTTTGATGAACAAATGGACCTTGTATCAGCAGGTCTCTGCGACAAGGTAACTTCCACAGAGGAGATGAGGACATACCCACTAGATCCGCGAACCATGTCCTTTGCGGCCACGATGGAGCAATCATGGATTACTGATACCCGTTCCTGCTTGATGCGGGCCACCACTCGAGGAAGAAGCGGTAATGGAGGAAAAGGACATATGAGTTTGAACCTCCAGGGAACTGCTAGTGCATCTATTAGATCCGCTTGGGGATCCCTCAACCCGTACCTGGGTAGCTTGGTATTGAGACGGGACGCCATGAGATCTCTCTCTGGCTTCCCCCACTTGCTGTATATCTCTGCAAACACCTTGGAATAGAGAGACTATTCCCCTGGATGGAAGGATTGCCTGCAGAAAATCCGCCTCCCAGTTGTCCACACCCGGAATGTGAATCGCCGACAATGAACAGCTGAGGGCCTCAGCCCACTCCAGAATCTGAGATACTTCCTTCATCACCAAGGAACTTCTCGTTTCCCCCTGATAGTTGATGTAAGTCACCGAGGTTATATTGTCTGATTGGAATCTGATAAACTGGGACAAACCCAGAAGTGGCCAAGCCTTCAAGGCCTTGAAAATTGCACGTAGTTCCAAAATATTGATCGGGAGTGAGGACTCCTTCTGAGTTTACAACCCCTGTGCCTTACTGGCACCCCAAACAGCTCCCCATCCGGATAGGCTTGCGTCCGTAGTCACAATCTCCCAGGATGGTCTTAAGAAGCATGTCCCTTGGGACAGATGATCTGGAGAGAGCCACCAAGAGAGTGATTCTGTCTAATACAATCTGTTGAAACAGATCTGAATGATCACCATTCCAATGCCTCAGCATGCACAGTTGTAAAGGTCTGAGACGGAACCTGGCAAATGGAATGATGTCCATGCAGGACATCATGAGACAAATCACCTCCATACACTGAGCCACAGAGGGACTCAAGGAGATCCGGAGAGCAAGACATGCCGAAGTTAGATTGCACGTCTCTGACCTGTTAGAAATATCCTCATGGATATGGAGTCTATTATAGCACCCAGGAATTCCACCCTGGTACTTGGGATAAGATCTTCCATCCATGTGATCGAAGAAGACGAAAAGATGGTGCTGGCACCAGAATACCGTCCAAGTATGGGGCTACTGCAATACCCTGAGTTCTGGCAACGGTTAGAAGAGCCCCCAGAACCTTTGTAAAGATTCTTGGAGCAGTAGCTAGGCCAAACGGAAGGGCAATGAACTGGAAGTTCTGGTCCCAGAATGCAAACCTCAGAAACTGAAAGTGTTCCCTGTGGATTGGAACATGAAGGTAAGCGTCCTTCAGATCTATAATGGTCATAAACTGGCCTTCCTGAATTAAAGGAAGGATGGACCTTAACGTCTCCATCTTGAAGGAAGGGACAGTGAGAAATTTGTTTAAAGGGATAGGAAAGTCAAAATTAAACTTGCATGATTCAGATAGAGCTTGTCATTTTAAAACACTTTTAAATTCACTTCTATTTTCAAATGTGCTTTGTTCTCTTAGTATCCCTGGTTAAAAAATGAATACGCACATATCATACACTAGTGGGAGCTGCTGCTAATTGGTGCCTGCAAACATATGTCTCTTGTGATTGGCTAAAAAGATATTTTCAGCTTCCTGTCAGTAGTGCAATGCTGTCCCTTCAGCAATGGATAACAATAGAATGAAGAAAATTTGATAATAGAATTAAATTTGAAAGTTATTTAAAATGGTATGTTCTATCTGAATCATAAAAGAAAATTTGGGGGTTTACTATCCCTTTAAGCACTTTAGGTCCAGAATTGGGCGGAAAGTTCCCTCCTTCTTTGGGACCACGAAAAGGTTTGAATAAAACCCTAAACCTCTTTCGATAGGCACCGGAACAACTCCTCCTAAGGAGGATAGATCCTGAATGCACCCTAGAAAGGCATCCCTTTTTTCTGGTCTGGTAGACAGATTCAAGAGAAGGAATCTGCCCCTTGGCGGATACGATTTGAAGCCAATCTTGTATCCCTGAGATACTACCTCCACGACCCACAGATCCTGTACGTCCTTGAACCAGGCGTCTGAAAAAAAGACAGTCTGCCCCCTACACGATACGATCCTGGATTGGGGGCCGCTCCTTCATGCCGATTTGTTTTCATCTGGCTTCTTATTCTGCTTGGACTTATTCCAGGACTGAGCCGGCTTTCAAGTACTCTTAGGGTTGCTCAGGCTTGGAGGAGGATTGTTGTCATTGGGATTTGTCAGAACGAAAGGAACGGAAATTAGAAGATTGTCGTCCCTTAGACTTGTTCTTCTTATCTTGCGGTAGGAAGGCAGTCTTGCCTCCGGTAACCGTATATAGCCTGGACAAAATAAAATCATTCCCTTGAAGGGAAGAGAAAGGAGTCATATCCGCAGACCAAGACTTCAACCAGGGATCCCGGCGGGCTAGGACCGCAAAGCCAGAGGCCTTTGCATTTAGGCAAATAATTTGCATGTTCGCATCACAAATAAAAGAATTAGCAATTCTCAGAGTTTAAATTCTGTCTTGAATATCCTCAAGGGATGACTCCACCTCAATGAGTTCCGACAAAGAGTTGCACCAGTAGGTAGCTGCTCCGGAAACCGCGGCAACTGCAGCCACCGGTTGAAACAAAAATCCTTTATGTTGAAACATCTTTCTCAGAAATGTTTCATTTTCTTATCCATCGGCTCTCTGAACAAAGAACTATCCTCAAGAGGTAAAGTAGTATGTTTAGCAAGTGTAGAAATAGCATCATCCACCTTAGGAATCGAGCTCCACAAATCCAGTTGAGAGTCCGGGAACAACTTTTTAAAAGTAGACGAGGGGGAAAAGGAAGAGCCAATTCTTTCATATTCGTTCTTAATGTTCGCCATCTTAACCGGCAAAGGAAAAGTCAAAGGAACTTTCCGGTCTTCGTAAACTCTCTCTAATTTAGGTATCATAGGTTCTTCAGGCAGCGCGGCCTCCGGAACCTCTAATATAGACAAACCTCCTTTAATAAAAAAACGCAAGTGCTCAATTTTAAATTTAAAGGATGGTTCCTCTACAGCAGGAGGCTTAGACGCTAAGGACTCAGACCCAGAAAGTACACCCTCTCATCGGATAACTGGGACATAATAGCGAAATCCGATAAATATTTAGATGACTCCGGGTCAGGAGAGCTATGTTTAACCTTTCTCTTGTGTTTGTTAGAGCAAGGTAATGCACTGAGGGCCACAGACACCGTCGTTTGTAACTGTGCGGCAAAGTCCGCAGGAAGAAGGCCCCCTCTGGATGGAGGATTAGATGTGCTACGGAGAACTGCATATGGAGTGGATAATGTAGCAAGGGTAGTAATCTCACGAGACGCCGAGTCCTGAGAGGTAGAAGGCTCAGAGGGACTAAGAGCCTTAGCAGGCTTGTCTCCCTTCTTAGACTTTATAACGGTGTTAAGGCATGTGGAACATAATTGAGTGGGCAGGAAAACCACGGCCTCCTCACAATATAAACAGGTATAATTAAGTACAGGAGGAGTACCTTCTTACATGTCAGAGTCCTCCATAGCTCAGGTTATACCCACAGAAGAAAACATTTTTATTATAGAAAACTGCACCTTTATACTCCCAATGGCTGGGGCACTCACCACTTCCTAGACCCAGACAGTTAACATAGGAAACGCTCTCCTCAGGTTCAAGTCTCAGCCGGAATTGAGGAAATGAACATAGACCCAGTTATTACAAGTACAGCAAGTAATAGGAGCTGTGAAACACTTTCAAAAACGAAAGTGAAACTTAAAAGTGAAACCTGTTTGTTCCAGCCAAAAACACACATCAGCCCAGGAAAAAATCATACAAAGCAGCATGTAAATAATACACTGGATTAATTAACCCCAACTGTTCAATAAACCCCCTCCAGAGGATATTAACCCTGGATTCTATCAAGGTATAAAGGAGCCAAACTGTGACCCTGTTATAGCGTTTTATGTGTAAAAATTGAAAAAAATCTTACCTACAGGATCCATGCTGTGGAACAGAACACAGCCTCTCAAGTGTGACAGTCTTATAGCAGCGCTCCTGACATGGACTTGAGTGAGAGAAAGCAGGCAGTGAAACTCGTCAACACTGATTGCTTAGGAGTTGTTAGCAGTAGTCTGGATGGCTTCGCAGAAAAACTCTCATCAATACTCTCACTGAGAGGTTGACATGACTACTTAAAACTCCAGTCCTATCTCGAAGGGCAAATACTCTTTTTCAGGACTCTTCAAATCTTCTGACACTTCTCTTCCACCTCCTGATGAAAGGCAAAGAATGACTGGGGTAATGAGGAAGTGGGAGGGATATTTAAGCCTTTGGCTGGGGTGTCTTTGCCTCCTCCTGGTGGCCAGGTGTTGTATTTCCCAACAGTAAGGAATGAAGCCGTGGACTCTCCCTATCTTAGGAAGGCAAGAAACATTTTGGGTTTCATGTTCCTTTAAGACAAAAGAAAAGAACAAAAAAAAAAAACAAAAAAAAAAAACAAAGCACGAAATCTGAACAAACCTTCGAACTCCACTCTTGTCGAGGTAAAAGAAACCACATTCTTCTAAGAACTTCTGCACTTTGGGTTTAAGGACGCTTTGCAGTTTTTCGGCTTTGCCCCCTCTGACCATCTGATGATAGTCAAAGTTGACCATCTGTATATCTGCTACATGTTCAGATGCTTTTAAGTGGCCCTAGAAAAAAGAAAAGAAAAAAAAGATACCATGTGCCCAAAACAGACTCAGAGTAATTAAAGGGACATTAATCACTGAGATTTTTTCTTTGATTTAATTCTGAAAATTGTGAGATTTCAAATTCCTGTTAAAAACGGAAGTGTAGCCTTCAGACACCAACACTACTATTTTCCAGTTATTGGTTGCACATTCTAGTGACTTTTTTTTATAGCCGTCTCATGTAATAGATAAAGGAAGCACAGGATACAACATGGCGGCGGCCATTGCTTACTAAACCATTAACAGTACTCAACTCTTTTCTATTTACCCCTAGATACCCTAAAACTAAAACTTAGTCAATTCACCCCCAGCTGTGATATAAAATTTTCATCTGATTTGCTTTTTTTATTTATCTGTTATAAGGTTTGCTCATAGGACCATGTTTAAAAAAAAATGAAGATCTCCAACATTTACCTACAGTTTTGAGTGTTTGATATTTTCTCTCATGAAAATGCAGCTTATTATATATGCTGCTTATTATATAGAGCTTGTTATATCATTTAGTAAAAAATAATCAGTGATAAAAGATTTATATTCAAACTGACATACACATTTTTCTAACTAATCACTTGCTTTTGAACATTACAAAAGACTGCAAGTCTCTGCACTAATGTTTGTGTTGCAAATACCAGATACAAAAACAAAATCTGCAATCTTCACACTGCACAAAAAAAGTATACGTATGTACAGCTCCAACATGTAGTAAATGAACTACAGGAGTAAAAAACCCGACAAGCCCTGGTATAGAATGCTGACACATAGCTGAGAATACATAATAAGTACACATTTTGTCTTGTTTCTGTCTGACAGCTTTATAAGGACTGCACCAGAATCAACATGTTCCTAAAACGTTGGTGAATTGAACTGGAAGTCATGCGCTAATAGTAATCTATCACTTCCTGTGCAAAATGAAATATGTGCTGCAGTTTTTCTTAAAAAATAAAAATGACCTTGGATGTTTTTTTCTTTGCTTTTATTTACTTATTAAATTATTTTTAAAGAAAGCATTGTATCATGCAGTAAAAAAGTTAGCAGTGCAGCCTGAAAGCTACAGTACCACTGAATTCAGAATAGAACCATCACTAAATGTTCAATCAAAAAAAAACATACTGTACATACATGGTTTAATTTTCTGGGATTTTCTAATGAAATGTAACTGCAAACTGTGTTGTGTCCACTCAACATAGAGAGGATGGAGAACAAACATCATATATACAGTTTGCCAGACCCATCTAGATGCTACACAGTTACTAATAGACATTAGTGTAATAATAAAAACACTCTTAAAGGGACAGCCAAGTCCCAAAAAAACTTTAATGATTCAAATAGGGCATGTCATTTTAAACAACTTTCCAATTTACTTTTATCACCAACTTTGCTTTGTTCTCTTGGTATTAGTTGAAAGCTAAACCTAGGAAGGCTCATATGCTAATTTCTTAGACCTTGAAGGCCACTTCTAATCTGAATGCATTTTGACAGTTTTTCACCACTTGTCAGGGTGCCAGGAATCAGACTGAGACGAGAAGTGCAAAAATAATCACACCTTTATTAATAGCAAAAAAATAATAAAAAGTCCACAAGTCAAATAACAAGCCAGGAATCAAAACCAGAGCTGGTAGTCAGACGAGCCGAGTCAGGAGCCAAAGCGAGTAGTCAGACGAGCCGGATTTAGGAACAAGGAGAACAGCAGAGTCAGGAACAAGCCAGGGATCAGGAACCAGGAGGGACGTCAGACAGCTAGGTAATACACAGGAGCTCTCACAAACAGGTCTGAGACAACGCAAGGGAAAAGCATACTGAACAGAAGCCCTTTAAATAATAAGTGATGGCATCACAATTCTGAGACTGCATCCTGTCTCACACGGATGATGTAAACCAGTCTGGCCATAAAAGGAAGTGCAGGAAATGAGCAGCATAGTATGCACCAGAGTCAGCAAGAGAGGTGAGTAAAATGGCTGCTAGCAGCACATGGCAAACAAAACAGGGAAAAAACCATGACACCACTAGAGGGCGTTAGTTCATGTGTGTCATATAGATAACATTGAGCTCATGCACGTGAAGTTACCTAGGGGTCAGCACTGATTGGCTAAAATGCAAGTCTGTCAAAAGTACTGAAATAAGGGGACAATTTGCAGAGGCTTAAATTCAAGGTAATTACAGAGGTAAAAAGTATATTAATATAACTGTGTTGATTATGCAGAACTGGGGAATGGGTACTAAAAGGATTATCTATCTTTTTAAACAAAAATTCTGGTGTTGACTGTCCCTTTATATTAGAGCATTGTATTATTTCAAATTCATAATCACCAGACACCAACACTGCTACAGTATATTCCACACTCTAGTGACTCATTTAAAGCAGTCGCATATAATATAATATAAAGGAAGACTAGAATACAACATGGCGGTAGCCATTGCTTGATGAATGTGAGTGAAAACTGAATAAGACTATGCTCCTGTTATACTTATGACAATATAGCTAATCAAATAGCTACTGCTAAAGACTCCCAAAGAAAATACTACAACACACCTTTCAAGAATTACATAAATTTATTAAATTTATCGTTTACATTTTTATGCTTACCTGAAAGGCGCGACTAAGCATAGATTCTCCTTCTTTCGATCCAAGCAAGTTTACTACTACTTGTTTACCATAAAGCCTTTTTAGCGTTTGGAAATGCCTGGCAGATGAAATAAGAGGGAAGTCATCATTCCAAAAACGTGAATTCCAGATGTATAAAAAGGTCAATTGATATTAATTGTACAGTACCTATCAAAGGCCGGAGCATTGGCTTCAAATCCTCTTGACATCCTTACACGGTGAGACCCAACCTGTCACAGAAAAGAATTACATTACTGAAATGAAAATGCCACGTACATATATTTTAATGGCATTACACAAGCTAAACAAAAAATGTAACGCTCATCAAAAATGGAAACGCCAAATTTTTTGTTTCATGATTCAAATAGAGCACACAATTTTAAAAAATCTTTACAATATACTTACATTATCAAATTGTGCAGTCTTTATATATTCACTCTCTGAGGCACCAGCTCCTACTGAGCATGTGCAAGAGATCACAGTGTATACATATATGAGTCTGTGGTTTGCTGATGGCTATCACATGACAAAGGGGGGGATAGAAGAAATGCATTACCATTTTACATTGCATTTGTCGATTATGCAATTCTACTGTATAGAATAGTCCTTTAAGAATTATTATTATCAGTTATTTGTAGAGCTATAAAAATAGGCGGTATACAAGGTAACATTTATAAGGATCAAATGGGTAAAGGGCCCTGCCAAGAGTCGCAGGTCAAGTATAAATATGCACTATGTACCACACATTTATACTGCTTTTTCAAAGCATCTACTATTATCGGTGAAGTATCAAGTATATAGTCACATGGCTTCTCTTTATTGGTCTTTCCTAGATATAATGGTGACTTTAGTGAAAATCTTTCAGAATGCCATGCACATGCTATAGAGATCCTATATATTGCACTCTAAATTAGTCTTACAAAAAAGTCCAAGGAATTAGACAAATATATAATAACTACTTTTAGAGCTTATAAAAATAGTAGGGACCTTCCCATGGAGGATATTGATATATCTATGGCAAAGAAGTAAATTTAGAGTGTGCTCACCAGACCTTGTTTACAATAACGGTTAGAATGGGGCGATACATTTGCTTTACAATAGGTTGGTCATTTGATGATGTCATAAAATGCTGGGATAATGAAGAAAGTCTTCCTGTCTATAATATATCATGCATAACTTACCTGAAGACCAGGTTGTTCCCAAAAAAGAGGAATAGACCCTCTAATCTGTATAAAAGAGGATACACAGTCATCAAGGTATATCACCTAATGGAGAAAAGAAAAAAAAAACTCATAACAATGGAGTCCGATTTACATTTCCATATAAATATTGTAACCAATAAACATTCTGCACTTGATTTTAACTTTTTAGAAGTCAAGCTAATTTCAAAACAAAAGATTGTCAGAGGTGATTTAAATAAATTAGAAAAATGTGGAATTCTTGGTTAAAATGATAAATATACAATGTTCCCATATAACGGAAGTATAAACATCTCGTACATCAGCTGTGATGCAGATCTGCAGACAAGTATTGGAAACTGTTGGTAAATAATTGTGCACATTTAGCTGCAGTGTATGCAGAAGATCTTATTAGATGTGCAGTTCAACTTCAATATTTTCCTTGTGCAACACGCAGACTCAGGGGCTTTGGTTCTATAGCGCTCAATAGCCTTGGTAACGCAGCCGCTGAACGGCTGAAAGGGACCTGCCCTGGCCTACTGATAGGGTGAGTAAATGAAAGGATACTTAGGCTATAGAGAAAAGTGTCTTTGCGGGTAAGAGTAAATATATTCTATTAATGAACAGTTGGTAATCTAATAATAGGATCTATACATTCATAATGGAATTTGAGTGATGCAGTCGCCATAAAACATTTTCATATTCCATTAAAAAAGGGACATAAAACGCACAATTTTTCTTTAATTATTAAGATAGAACATACAATTTTAAACAACTTACCAATTTACTTCAATTATAATTTTTTTTTTATTTATTCTCTTGGTATCCTTTATTGAACAACAGCAATGCACTACTGGGAGCTAGCTGTACACACTAGTAAGACGACAACAGGCATATATTTGCAGCCACCAATCAGCAGCTAGCTCCAAGCTCCTGAGCCTACCTAGGTATGCTTTTCAACAAAGGATACCAAGATAACAAAGCAAATTAGATAATCAAAGTAAACTGGAAAGTTGTTTAAAATTGTATGCTCTATCTGAATCATAAAAGAAAAAAGTCTTGGGTTTCATATCCATTTAAATATGCCGGAAAAAATGTACATATAAAGGGTGGACAAAAAGCACAGCAATAATGCAGAAGCCCTGTGCCGACACTGCTCATAAAAACAATAAGCTAGTGACGTATGGGATATACATTCCTACCAGGAGGGGTAAAGTTTCCCAAACCTCAAAATGCCTATAAATACACCCCCCACCAAACCCACAATACAGTTTAACGAATAGCCAAGAAGTGGGGTGATAAGAAAGGAGCAAAAGCATCAACAAGGAATTGGAATAATTGTGCTTTATACAAAAAAATCATAACCAACACAAAAAGGGTGGGCCTCATGGACTCTTGCCAATATGAAAGAAATGAATTTATCAGGTAAGTTCTTACATAAATTATGTTTTCTTTCATGTAATTGGCAAGAGTCCATGAGCTAGTGACGTATGGGATAGCAAATACCCAAGATGTGGAACTCCACGCAAGAGTCACTAGAGAGGGAGGGATAAAAAACATAATTTATGTAAGAACTTACCTGATAAATTCATTTCTTTCATATTAGCAAGAGTCCATGAGCTAGTGACGTATGGGATATACATTCCTACCAGGAGGGGCAAAGTTTCCCAAACCTCAAAATGCCTATAAATACACCCCTCACCACACCCACAAATCAGTTTAACGAATAGCCAAGAAGTGGGGTGATAAAAAAGTGCGAAAGCATATAAAATAAGGAATTGGAATAATTGTGCTTTATACAAAATCATAACCACCACAAAAAAAGGGCGGGCCTCATGGACTCTTGCTAATATGAAAGAAATGAATTTATCAGGTAAGTTCTTACATAAATTATGTTTTCTTTCATGTAATTGGCAAGAGTCCATGAGCTAGTGACGTATGGGATAGCAAATACCCAAGATGTGGAACTCCACGCAAGAGTCACTAGAGAGGGAGGGATAAAAAACATAATTTATGTAAGAACTTACCTGATAAATTCATTTCTTTCATATTAGCAAGAGTCCATGAGCTAGTGACGTATGGGATATACATTCCTACCAGGAGGGGCAAAGTTTCCCAAACCTCAAAATGCCTATAAATACACCCCTCACCACACCCACAAATCAGTTTAACGAATAGCCAAGAAGTGGGGTGATCAGACAAAAGTGCGAAAGCATAAAAAATAAGGAATTGGAATAATTGTGCTTTATACAAAAAAATCATAACCACCACAAAAAGGGTGGGCCTCATGGACTCTTGCTAATATGAAAGAAATGAATTTATCAGGTAAGTTCTTACATAAATTATTTTTTCTTTCATGTAATTAGCAAGAGTCCATGAGCTAGTGACGTATGGGATAATGACTACCCAAGATGTGGATCTTCCACGCAAGAGTCACTAGAGAGGGAGGGATAAAATAAAGACAGCCAATTCCGCTGAAAATAATCCACACCCAAAATAAAGTTTAAATCTTATAATGAAAAAAACTGAAATTATAAGCAGAAGAATCAAACTGAAACAGCTGCCTGAAGTACTTTTCTACCAAAAACTGCTTCAGAAGAAGAAAACACATCAAAATGGTAGAATTTAGTAAAAGTATGCAAAGAAGACCAAGTTGCTGCTTTGCAAATCTGATCAACCGAAGCTTCATTCCTAAACGCCCAGGAAGTAGAAACTGACCTAGTAGAATGAGTTGTAATACTTTGAGGCGGAGTCTTACCCGACTCGACATAAGCATGATGAATTAAAGATTTTAACCAAGATGCCAAAGAAATGGCAGAGGCCTTCTGACCTTTCCTAGAACCGGAAAAAATAACGAATAGACTAGAAGTCTTTCGGAAATTCTTAGTAGCTTCAACATAATATTTCAAAGCTCTAACTACATCCAAAGAATGCAATGATCTCTCCTTAGAATTCTTAGGATTAAGACATAATGAAGGAACCACAATTTCTCTACTAATGTTGTTAGAATTCACAACCTTAGGTAAAAATTTAAAAGAAGTTCGCAACACCGCCTTATCCTGATGAAAAATCAGAAAAGGAGACTCACAAGAAAGAGCAGATAATTCAGAAACTCTTCTAGCAGAAGAGATGGCCAAAAGAAACAAAACTTTCCAAGAAAGTAATTTAATGTCCAATGAATGCATAGGTTCAAACGGAGGAGCTTGAAGAGCCCCCAGAACCAAATTCAAACTCCAAGGAGGAGAAATTGACTTAATTACAGGTTTTATACGAACCAAAGCTTGTACAAAACAATGAATATCAGGAAGATTAGCAATCTTTCTGTGAAAAAGAACAGAAAGAGCCGAGATTTGTCCTTTCAAGGAACTTGCAGACAAACCTTTATCCAAACCATCCTGAAGAAACTGTAAAATTCTCGGAATTCTAAAAGAATGCCAGGAAAAATGATGAGAAAGACACCAAGAAATGTAAGTCTTCCAGACTCGATAATATATCTTCCTAGATACAGATTTACGAGCCTGTAACATAGTATTAAACACAGAGTCAGAGAAACCTCTTTGACTAAGAATCAAGCGTTCAATCTCCATACCTTTAAATTTAAGGATTTGAGATCCTGATGGAAAAAAGGACCTTGCGATAGAAGGTCTGGTCTTAACGGAAGAGTCCACGGTTGGCAAGAGGCCATCCGGACAAGATCTGCATACCAAAACCTGTGAGGCCATGCTGGAGCCACCAGCAGAACAAACTAGCATTCCTTCAGAATCTTGGAGATTACTCTTGGAAGAAGAACTAGAGGCGGAAAGATATAGGCAGGATGATACTTCCAAGGAAGTGACAAAGCATCCACTGCTTCCGCCTGAGGATCCCTGGATCTGGACAGATACCTGGGACGTTTCTTGTTTAGATGAGAAGCCATCAGATCTATTTCTGGAAGTCCCCACATTTGAACAATCTGAAGAAATACCTCTGGGTGAAGAGACCATTCGCCTGGATGTAACGTTTGGCGACTGAGATAATCCGCTTCCCAATTGTCTATACCTGGGATATGAACCGCAGAAACTAGACAGGAGCTGGATTCCGCCCATACCAGTATTCAAGATACTTCTTTCATAGCCAGAGGACTGTGAGTCGCTCCTTGATGATTGATGTATGCCACAGTTGTGACATTGTCTGTCTGAAAACAAATGAACGATTCTCTCTTTAGAAGAGGCCATGACTGAAGAGCTCTGAAAATTGCACGGAGTTCCAAAATATTGATTGGTAATCTCACCTCCCGAGATTCCCAAACCCCTTGTGCTGTCAGAGACCCCCAAACAGCTCCCCAACCTGTCAGACTTGCATCTGTTGAAATTACAGTCCAGGTCGGAAGAACAAAAGAAGCCCCCTGAACTAAACGATGGTGATCTGTCCACCACGTCAGAGAGTGTCGTACAATCGGTTTTAAAGATATTAATTGAGATATCTTTGTGTAATCCCTGCACCACTGGTTCAGCATACAGAGCTGAAGAGGTCGCATGTGAAAACGAGCAAAGGGGATCGCGTCTGATGCAGCAGTCATAAGACCTAGAATTTCCATGCATAAGGCTACCGAAGGGAATGATTGTGATTGAAGGTTTCGACAAGCTGAGATCAATTTTAGACGTCTCTTGTCTGTTAGAGATAGAGTCATGAACACTGAATCTATCTGGAAACCTAAAAAGGTTACCCTTGTCTGAGGAATCAATGAACTTTTCGGTAAATTGATCCTCCAACCATGATCTTGAAGAAACAACACGAGTCGATTCGTATGAGATTCTGCTAAATGTGAAGACTGAGCAAGTACCAAGATATCGTCCAAATAAGGAAATACCACAATACCCTGTTCTCTGATTACAGACAGAAGGGCACCGAGAACCTTTGTAAAAATTCTTGGAGCTGTTGCTAGGCCAAACGGCAGAGCCACAAACTGGTAATTCTTGTCTAGGAAAGAGAATCTCAGAAACTGATAGTGATCTGGAGGAATCGGAATATGCAGATATGCATCCTGTAAATCTATTGTGGACATATAATGCCCTTGCTGAAGAAAAGGCAGGATAGTCCTTACAGTTACCATTTTGAATGTTGGTATCCTTACATAACGATTCAATATTTTTAGATCCAGAACTGGTCTGAAGGAATTCTCCTTCTTTGGTACAATGAAGAGATTTGAATAAAACCCCAGCCCCTGTTCCAGAACTGGAACTGGCATAATTACTCCAGCCAACTCTAGATCTGAAACACATTTCAGAAATGCTAGAGCCTTCGCTGGATTTACTGGGACACGGGAAAGAAAAAATCTCTTTGCAGGAGGCCTTATCTTGAAGCCAATTCTGTACCCTTCTGAAACAATGTTCTGAATCCAAAGATTGTGAATTGAATTGATCCAAATTTCTTTGAAAAATCGTAATCTGCCCCCTACCAGCTGAGCTGGAATGAGGGCCGCACCTTCATGTGGACTTGGGAGCTGACTTGGTTTTCTAAAAGGCTTGGATTTATTCCAGACTGGAGATGGTTTCCAAACTGATACCGCTCCTGTGGGTGAAGGATCAGGCTTTTGTTCCTTATTGTGACGAAAGGAACGAAAACCATTATTAGACCTAAATTTACCTTTAGATTTCTTATCCTGTGGTAAAAAACAAAATTTATGCTTACCTGATAAATTCCTTTCTCCTGTAGTGTGGTCAGTCCACGGGTCATCATTACTTCTGGGATATTAACTCCTCCCCAACAGGAAGTGCAAGAGGATTCACCCAGCAGAGCTGTCATATAGCTCCTCCCCTCTACGTCACACCCAGTCATTCGACCGAGAACCAACGAGAAAGGAGAAGCCAAAGGGTGCAGTGGTGACTGGAGTATAATTTAAAAATTTAGACCTGCCATAAAAACAGGGCGGGCCGTGGACTGACCACACTACAGGAGAAAGGAATTTATCAGGTAAGCATAAATTTTGTTTTCTCCTGTTAAGTGTGGTCAGTCCACGGGTCATCATTACTTCTGGGATACCAATACCAAAGCTAAAGTACACGGATGACGGGAGGGACAGGCAGGCTCTTTATACGGAAGGAACCACTACCTGAAGAACCTTTCTCCCAAAAACAGCCTCCGAAGAAGCAAAAGTGTCAAATTTGTAAAATTTGTAAAAAGTATGAAGAGAAGACCAAGTTGCAGCCTTGCAAATCTGTTCAACAGAAGCCTCATTCTTAAAGGCCCAAGTGGAAGCCACAGCTCTAGTAGAATGAGCTGTAATTCTTTCAGGAGGCTGCTGTCCAGCAGTCTCATAGGCTAAACGTATTATGCTACGAAGCCAAAAAGAGAGAGAGGTAGCCAAAGCTTTTTGACCTCTCCTCTGACCAGAATAAACGACAAACAGGGAAGACGTTTGTCGAAAATCCTTAGTTGCCTGTAGATAAAATTTCAGGGCACGGACTACATCTAGATTGTGTAGAAGACGTTCCTTCTTCGAAGAAGGATTAGGACACAAAGATGGAACAACAATCTCTTGATTGATATTCCTGTTAGTGACCACCTTAGGTAAGAACCCAGGTGTAGTACGCAGAACTACCTTGTCTGAATGAAAAATCAGATAAGGAGAATCACAATGTAAGGCAGATAACTCAGAGACTCTTCGAGCCGAGGAAATAGCCATTAAAAACAGAACTTTCCAAGATAACAGCTTGATATCAATGGAATGAAGGGGTTCAAACGGAACACCCTGTAAAACATTAAGAACTAAGTTCAAACTCCATGGTGGAGCAACAGTTTTAAACACAGGCTTGATCCTAGCTAAAGCCTGACAAAAAGCTTGAACGTCCGGAACCTCTGACAGACGTTTGTGTAAAAGAATGGACAGAGCTGAAATCTGTCCCTTTAAGGAACTAGCGGATAAACCCTTTTCTAAACCTTCTTGTAGAAAAGACAATATCCTAGGAATCCTAACCTTACTCCATGAGTAACTCTTGGATTCGCACCAATATAAGTATTTACGCCATATTTTATGGTAAATCTTTCTGGTAACAGTCTTCCTAGCCTGTATTAAGGTATCAATTACTGACTCAGAAAAACCACGTTTTGATAAAATCAAGCGTTCAATTTCCAAGCAGTCAGCTTCAGAGAAATTAGATTTTGATGTTTGAAGGGACCCTGGATCAGAAGGTCCTGTCTCAGAGGCAGAGACCAAGGTGGACAGGATGACATGTCCACTAGATCTGCATAACAAGTCCTGCGTGGCCACGCAGGCGCTATTAGAATCACCGATGCTCTCTCCTGTTTGATTCTGGCAATCAATCGAGGAAGCATCGGGAAGGGTGGAAACACATAAGCCATCCCGAAGGTCCAAGGTGCTGTCAAAGCATCTATCAGAACCGCTCCCGGATCCCTGGATCTGGACCCGTAACAAGGAAGCTTGGCGTTCTGTCGAGACGCCATGAGATCTATCTCTGCTTTGCCCCAACGTCGAAGAATTTGGGCAAAGACCTCCGGATGAAGTTCCCTATCCCCTGGATGAAAAGTCTGACGACTTAGGAAATCCGCCTCCCAGTTCTCCACTCCCGGGATGTGGATTGCTGACAGGTGGCAAGAGTGAGACTCTGCCCAGCGAATTATCTTTGATACTTCCATCATTGCTAGGGAGCTTCTTGTCCATCCCTGATGGTTGATGTAAGCTACAGTCGTGATGTTGTCCGACTGAAACCTGATGAACCCCCGAGTTGTTAACTGGGGCCAAGCCAGAAGGGCATTGAGAACTGCTCTCAATTCCAGAATGTTTATTGGCAGGAGACTCTCCTCCTGATTCCATTGTCCCTGAGCCTTCAGAGAATTCCAGACAGCGCCCCAACCTAGTAGGCTGGCGTCTGTTGTTACAATTGTCCAATCTGGCCTGCTGAATGGCATCCCCCTGGACAGATGTGGCCGAGAAAGCCACCATAGAAGAGAATTTCTGGTCTCTTGATCCAGATTCAGAGTAGGGGACAAGTCTGAGTAATCCCCATTCCACTGACTTAGCATGCACAATTGAAGCGGTCTGAGATGTAGGCGTGCAAAGGGTACTATGTCCATAGCCGCTACCATCAAGCCGATTACCTCCATGCATTGAGCCACTGACGGGTGTTGAATGGAATGAAGGACACGGCATGCATTTTGAAGCTTTGTTAACCTGTCTTCTGTCAGGTAGATCTTCATTTATACAGAATCTATAAGAGTCCCCAAGAAGGGAACTCTTGTGAGTGGAAAGAGAGAACTCTTCTTTTCGTTCACCTTCCATCCATGCGACCTTAGAAATGCCAGTACTAACTCTGTATGAGACTTGGCAGTTTGAAAGCTTGAAGCTTGTATCAGAATGTCGTCTAGGTACGGAGCTACCGAAATTCCTCGCGGTCTTAGTACCGCCAGAAGAGCACCCAGAACCTTTGTGAAGATTCTTGGAGCCGTAGCTAATCCGAATGGAAGAGCTACAAACTGGTAATGCCTGTCTAGGAAGGCAAACCTTAGATACCGGTAATGATCCTTGTGAATCGGTATGTGAAGGTAAGCATCCTTTAAATCCACTGTGGTCATGTACTGACCATTTTGGATCATGGGTAGAATTGTCCGAATAGTTTCCATTTTGAACGATGGAACTCTTAGGAATTTGTTTAGGATCTTTAAATCCAAGATTGGCCTGAAAGTTCCCTCTTTTTTGGGAACCACAGATTTGAGTAAAACCCTTGTCCGTGTTCCGACCGCGGAACCGGATGGATCACTCCCATCAGTAAAAGATCTTGTACACAGCGTAGAAATGCCTCTTTCTTTATTTGGTTTGTTGACAACCTTGACAGATGAAATCTCCCTTTTGGGGGAGAGGATTTGAAGTCCAGAAGATATCCCTGAGATATGATCTCTAACGCCCAGGGATCCTGGACATCTCTTGCCCAAGCCTGGCCGAAGAGAGAAAGTCTGCCCTCCACTAGATCCGTTCCCGGATCGGGGGCCCTCAATTCATGCTGTCTTAGGGGCAGCAGCAGGTTTCCTGGCCTGCTTGCCCTTGTTCCAGGACTGGTTAGGTCTCCAGCCTTGTCTGTAGCGAGCAACAGCTCCTTCCTGTTTTGGTGCAGAGGAAGTTGATGCTGCTCCTGCTTTGAAATTACGAAAGGAACGAAAATTAGACTATCTAGCCTTAGTTTTGGCTCTGTCTTGAGGCAGGGCATGGCCCTTACCTCCTGTAATGTCAGCGATAATTTCTTTCAACCCGGGCCCGAATAAGGTCTGCCCTTTGAAAGGTATGTTAAGTAATTTAGATTTAGAAGTAACGTCAGCTGACCAGGATTTTAGCCACAGTGCTCTGCGTGCCTGAATGGCGAATCCGGAATTCTTAGCCGTAAGTTTAGTTAAATGTACTACGGCATCCGAAATAAATGAATTAGCTAGCTTAAGTGTCTTAAGCTTGTTTGAGATCTCATCTATAGTTATTGAGTCAAGAGTCTCTTCCAGGGACTCGGACCAAAAAGCGGCCTAGGCCGTGACAGACGCAATACATGCAAGGGGTTGCAATATAAAACCTTGTTGAACAAACATTTTCTTAAGGTAACCCTCTAATTTTTTATCCATTGGATCTGAAAAGGCACAGCTATCCTCCACCGGGATAGTGGTACGCTTAGCCAGAGTAGAAACCGCTCCCTCCACCTTAGGGACCGTCTGCCATAAGTCCCGAGTGGTGGCGTCTATTGGAAACATTTTTCTAAACACAGGAGGGGGGGAAAAGGGTACACCGGGCCTATCCCACTCCTTAGTAATTATCTCTGTAAGCCTCTTAGGTATAGGAAATACGTCAGTACTCGCCGGTACCGCATAGTATCTATCCAGCCTACATAATTTCTCTAGGATTGCAACGGTGTTACAATCATTCAGAGCTGCTAATACCTCCCCTAACAGTACACGGAGGTTTTCGAGTTTAAACTTAAAATTAGAAATGTCTGAATCCATTCTATTGGGATCAGAACCGTCACCTGAATAGCAGAAAAAAAGTACAGAAATAAACGTTTTTTATCACAGTCGGTCACAATCCCACAGCTCTGCTGTGAGTGATTACCTCCCTCAAAATAAGTTTTGAAGACCCCTGAGCTCTGTAGAGACGAACCGGATCATGCAGGGAAGACAAGAGACTTCTGACTGAATTTTTAGATGCGTAGCAAAAGCGCCAAAATAGGCCCCTCCCCCTCACACACAACAGTGAGGGAGATCAGTAAACTGTCTTAAATTAAATAAAACGACTGCCAAGTGGAAAAAACAGTGCCCAAAACATTTTTTCACCCAGTACCTCAGAAAATTAAACGATTTAACATGCCAGCAAAAACATTTAACATCAAATAAATGAAATGTCATTAGAAAGCCTGTTGCTAGTCACTGCAAATTAGGCTAAAGTCTTATGCATACAGTATTATCCCAGTGAAGTGCCATTCCCCAGAATACTGAAGTGTAAATATACATACATGACAGCCTGATACCAGTTGCTACTACTGCATTTAAGGCTGAGCTTACATTATATCGGTATGGCAGAATTTTCTCAGTCAATTCCATTGTCAGAAAATAATATGCTGCTACATACCTCTTTGCAGGTTAACCTGCCCGCTGTCCCCTGATCTGAAGTTTACCTCACTCCTCAGATGGCCGAGAACAGCAATATGATCTTAACTACGCCGGCTAAAATCATACAAAAAACTCAGGTAGATTCTTCTTCAAATTCTACCAGAGAAGGAACAACACACTCCGGTGCTGTTATAAAATAACAAACTTTTGATTGAAGGTATAAAACTAAGTATAATCACCACAGTCCTCTCACACATCCTATCTATTAGTTGGGTGCAAGAGAATGACTGGGTGTGACGTAGAGGGGAGGAGCTATATGACAGCTCTGCTGGGTGAATCCTCTTGCACTTCCTGTTGGGGAGGAGTTAATATCCCAGAAGTAATGATGACCCGTGGACTGACCACACTTAACAGGAGAAAAGTTCCTTTCCCTCCAGTAACAGTTGAGATAATAGAATCCAACTGAGAACCAAATAATTTATTACCCTGGAAAGAAAGGGAAAGCAAAGTTGACTTAGAAGACATATCAGCATTCCAAGTTTTAAGCCATAAAGCTCTTCTAGCTAAAATAGCTAGAGACATATACCTGACATCAACCCGAATGATATCAAAGATGGCATCACAAATAAAGTTATTAGCATGTTGAAGAAGATTAACAATGCTATGAGAATTATGATCTGTTACTTGTTGCGCTAAAGCTTCTAACCAAAAAGTTGAAGCTGCAGCAACATCCGCTAAAGATATAGCAGGTCTAAGACGATTACCTGAACATAAGTAAGCTTTTCTTAGAAAGGATTCAATCTTCCTATCTAAAGGATCCTTAAAGGAAGTACTATCTGCCGAAGGAATAGTAGTACGTTTAGCAAGAGTAGAGACAGCCCCATCAACCTTAGGGATTTTGTCCCAAAACTCTAATCTGTCAGATGGCACAGGATATAATTGCTTAAAACGTTTAGGAGGAGTAAATGAATTACCCAAATTATTCCATTCCCTGGAGATTACATCAGAAATAGCATCAGGGACAGGAAAAACTTCTGGAATAACTACAGGAGATTTAAAAACCTTATTTAAACGATTAGATTTAGTATCAAGAGGACCAGAATCCTCTATTTCTAATGCAATTAAGACTTATTTAAGCAAAGAACGAATAAATTCCATTTTGAATAAATATGAAGATTTATCAGCATCAACCCCTGAGACAGAATCCTCTGAACCAGAGGAACCATTATCAGAATCAGAATGATGATGTTCATTTAAAAATTGATCTGAAAAATGAGAAGTTTTAAAAGACCTTTTACGTTTACTAGAAGGAGGAAGAACAGACATAGCCTTCTTAATGGATTTAGAAACAAAATCTCTTATGTTAACAGGAACACTGTTGACGGAACAGCAACAGGTAATGTAACATTACTAAAGGAAATACTATCTGCATTAACAAGTTTGTCATGACATTCATTACAAACAACAGCTGGAGGAACAGATACCACAAGTTTACAGCAGATACACTTAACTTTGGTAGATCCAGCACCAGGCAGCGTTTTTCCAGAAGTATCTTCTGACTCAGTGTCAATCTGGAACATCTTGCAATATGTAATAGAAAAAACAACATATAAAGCAAAATTGATCAAATTCCTTAAATGACAGTTTCAGGAATGGGAAAAAATGCCAGTGAACAAGCTTCTAGCAACCAGAAGCAATAAATAATGTGGAGACAATAGTGACGGCCATATTTTTTAGCGCCAAAAAAAAGACGCCCACATTATTTGGCGCCTAAATGCTTTTGGCGCCAAAAATGATGCCACGTCTGGAACGCCGACACTTTTGGTGCAAAAAAAACGTCAAAAATGACGCAACTTCCGGCGACACGTATGACGCCGGAAACAGAAAAAAAAAAATTTGCGCCAAAAAAGTCCGCGCCAAGAATGACGCAATAAAATGAAGCATTTTCACCCCCCGCGAGCCTAACAGCCCACAGGAAAAAAAGTCAAATTTTAAGGTAAGAAAAAAATTGATTTATTCATATGCATTATCCCAAATATGAAACTGACTGTCTGAAATAAGGAACGTTGAACATCCTGAGTCAAGGCAAATAAATGTTTGAATACATATATTTAGAACTTTATAAAAAAGTGCCCAACCATAGCTTAGAGTGTCACAGAAAATAAGACTTACTTACCCCAGGACACTCATCTACATGTAGTAGAAAGCCAAACCAGTACTGAAACGAGAATCAGTAGAGGTAATGGTATATATAAGAGTATATCGTCGATCTGAAAAGGGAGGTAAGAGATGAATTTCTACGACCGATAACAGAGAACCTATGAAATAGACCCCGTAGAAGGAGATCATTGAATTCAAATAGGCAATACTCTCCTCACATCCCTCTGACATTCACTGCACGCTGAGAGGAAAACCGGGCTCCAACCTGCTGCGGAGCGCATATCAACGTAGAATCTAGCACAAACTTACTTCACCACCTCCATAGGAGGCAAAGTTTGTAAAACTGATTTGTGGGTGTGGTGAGGGGTGTATTTATAGGCATTTTGAGGTTTGGGAAACTTTGCCCCTCCTGGTAGGAATGTATATCCCATACGTCACTAGCTCATGGACTCTTGCTAATTACATGAAAGAAATAAAGACAGCCAATTCCGCTGAAAAAAGAATCCACAACCCAAATCAAAAAGTTTAAATCTTATAATGAAAAAAACTGAAATTATAAGCAGAAGAATCAAACTGAAACAGCTGCCTGAAGAACTTTTCTACCAAAAACTGCGTCTGAAGAAGAGAAAACATCAAAATGGTAGAATTAAGTATGCAAAGAAGACCAAGTTGCTGCTTTGCAAATCTGATCAACAGAAGCTTCATTCTTAAAAGCCCAGGAAGTAGAAACTGACCTGGTAGAATGAGCCGTAATCCTCTGAGGGGGGGATTTACCCGACTTCAAATAAGAATGATGAATCAAAAGCTTTAACCAAGAAGCCAAAGAAATGGCAGAAGCTTTCTGACCTTTCCTAGAACCAGAAAAGATAACAAATAGACTAGAAGTCTTTATGAAATCTTTAGTAGCTTCAACATAATATTTCAAAGCTCTTACCACATCCAAAGAATGCAAAGATCTTTCCAAAGAATTCTTAGGATTAGGACACAACGAAGGGACAACAATTTCTCTACTAATGTTGTTGGAATTCACAACCTTAGGTAAAAATTTAAATGAAGTCCGCAAAACCGCCTTATCCTGCTGAAAAATCAGAAAAGGAGACTCACAAGAAAGAGCAGATAATTCAGAAACTCTTCTAGCAGAAGAGATAGCCAAAAGAAACAATACTTTCCAAGAAAGTAATTTAATGTCCAGAGAATGCATAGGCTCAAACGGAGGAGCCTGTAACGCTCTCAAAACCAAATTAAGACTCCAAGGAGGAGAGATTGACTTAATGACAGGCTTGATACGAACCAAAGCCTGTACAAAACAACGACTGTCAGGAAGATTAGCAATTTTTCTGTGAAACAGAACAGAAAGAGCAGAGATTTGTCATTTCAAGGAACTTGCAGACAAACCCTTATCCAAACCAACCTGAAGAAACTGTAAAATTCTAGGAATTCTAAAAGAATGCCAAGAGAACTTATGAGAAGAACACCATGAAATGAAAGTCTTCCAAACTCGGTAATAAATCTTTCTAGATACAGATTTACGAACCTGCAACATAGTATTGATCACTGAGTCAGAGAAACCTCTATGACTAAGCACTAAGCGTTCAATCTCCATACCTTCAAATTTAATGATTTGAGATCCTGATGGAAAAACGGGCCTTGAGATAAAAGGTCTGGCCTTAACGGAAGTGGCCAAGGTTGGCAACTGGACATCCGAACAAGATCCGCATACCAAAACCTGTATGGCCATGCTGGAGCCACCAGCAGTACAAACGAACGCTCCATTATGATTTTGGAAATCACTCTTGGAAGAAGAACTAGAGGCGGAAAGATATAAGCAGGATGATAATTCCAAGGAAGTGACAACGCATCCACTGCTTCCGCTTGAGGATCCCTGGACCTGGACAGGTACCTGGGAAGTTTCCTGTTTAGATGAGAAGCCATCAGATCTATTTCTGGAAGCCCCCATATCTGAACAATCTGAAGAAACACATCTGGGTGAAGAGACCATTCTCCTGGATGTAAAGTCTGGCGACTGAGATAATCCGCTTCCCAATTGTCAATATGGACTGCAGAGATTAGACAGGAGCTGGATTCTGCCCATGCAAGTATCAGAGATACTTCTTTCATAGCTTGAGGACTGTGAGTCCCACCTTGATGATTGACATACGCCACGGTTGTGACATTGTCTGTCTGAAAACAAATAAACGGTTCTCTCTTCAGAAGAGGCCAGAACTGAAGAGCTCTGAAAATCGCACGGAGTTCCAAAATATTGATTGGTAATCTCGCCTCTTGAGATTTCCAAACTCCCTGCACTGTCAGAGATCCCCAGACAGCTCCCCAACCTGAAAGACTCGCATCTGTTGAAATCACAGTCCAGGTTGGACGAAGAAAAGAGGCCCCCTGAACCAAACGGTGGTGATCTAACCACCATGTCAGAGATAGTCGAGTATTGGGATTTAAGGATATCAATTGTGATATCTTTGTATAATCCCTGCACCATAGGTTCAGCATACAAAGCTGAAGAGGTCTCATGTGAAAACGAGCAAAGGGGATCGCGTCCGATGCTGCAGTCATGAGACCTAAAACTTACATGCACATAGCTACGGAAGGGAATGACTGAGACTGAAGGTTCCGACAAGCTGAAACCAATTTCAGACGTCTTATCTGTTAGAGACAAAGTCATGGATACTGAATCTATTTGGAATCCTAAAAAGGTTACCCTTGTCTGAGGTATCAAGGAACTTTTTGGTAAATTGATCCTCCAACCATGTTTTTGAAGAAACAACACAAGTTGATTCGTGTGAGATTCTGCAGAATGTAAAGACTGAGCAAGTACCAAGATATTGTCCAAATAAGGAAACACCGCAATACCCCGCTCTCTGATTACAGAGAGAAGGGCTCCGAGAACCTTTGAGAAAATCCTTGGAGCTGTTGCTAGGCCAAAAGGAAGAGCAACAAATTGGTAATGCTTGTCTAGAAAAGAGAATCTCAGGAACTGATAGTGATCTGGATGAATTGGAATATGAAGATAAGCATCCTGTAAGTCTATTGTGGACATATAATGCCCTTGCAGAACAAAAGGCAGAATAGTCCTTATAGTCACCATTTTGAATGTTGGTATTCTTACATAACGATTCAAAATTTTTAGATCCAGAACTGGTCTGAAAGAATTCTCTTTCTTTGGTACAATGAACAGATTTGAATAAAACCCCAGACCCCGTTCCAGATATGGAACTCGCACAATTACCCCAGATGATTCCAGGTCTGAAATACACTCCAGGAAAGCCTGAGCCTTTACTGGGTTCACTAAAATGCGTGAGAGAAAGAACCTTCTCACAGGCGGTCTTACCTTGAAACATATTCTGTACCCATGAGAAATAATGTTCTGAATCCAATGATTTTGAATTGAATTGATCCAAACATCTTTGAAAAATCGTAGTCTGCCCCCTACCATCTGTGCTGGAATGAGGGCCGCACCTTCATGCGGACTTGGGGGCTGGTTTTGATTTTCTAAAAGGCTTGGATTTATTCCAGACTGGAGAAGGCTTCCAATTGGAAACCGTTCCTTTAGGGGAAGGGTCAGGCTTCTGTTCCTTATTCTTACGAAAGGAACGAAAACGGTTAGCAGCCCTAAATTTACCCTTCGATTTTTTATCCTGAGGCAAAAAAGCTCCCTTCCCCCCCAGTGACAGTTGAAATTATAGAATCCAACTGAGAACCAAACAATTTATTACCTTGGAAAGAAAGAGATAGCAATGTTGACTTAGAAGTCATATCCGCATTCCAAGATTTAAGCCATAAAGCTCTTCTAGCTAAAATAGCTAAAGACATATACCTGACATCAATTCCAATGATATCAAAAATGGCATCACAAATGAAATTATTAGCATGATGAAGTAGCTTAACAATGCTATACACATTATGATCTGGTACTTGTTGCGCTAAAGCCTCCAACCAAAAAGTTGAAGCCGCAGCAACATCAGCCAAAGAAATAGCAGGCCTAAGAAGATGACCTGAACATAAATAAGCCTTCCTTAGATAAGATTCAAGCTTCCTATCTAAAGGATCTCTAAAAGAAGTACTATCTGCCGTAGGAATAGTAGTACGTTTAGCAAGAGTAGAGATAGCCCCATCAACTTTGGGGATTTATTCCCAAAACTCCAATCTATCCGACGGCAAAGGGTACAGTCTCTTAAACCTTAAAGAAGGAGTAAATGAAGTACCCAAACTATTCCATTCCCTAGAAATTACATCTGAAATAGCATCAGGATCTGGAAAAACCTCTGGAATAACTACATGAGGTTTAAAAACTGAATTTAAACGTTTACTGGTTTAAATATCAAGAGGACTAGTCTCCTCCATATCTAATGCAATCAACACCTCTTTTAATAAAGAACTAACTAAATCCATTTTAAATAAATATGAAGATTTGTCAGTGTCAATATCTGAGGCAGAATCTTCTGAACCAGATAGATCCTCATCAGAGATAGATAAGTCAGAATGCTGGCGGTCATTTAAAAATTCATCTAATTTATGAGAAGTTTTAAAAGACCTTTTACGTTTATTAGAAGGAAGTATAACAGACAGGGCCTTCTGAATAGAATTAGAAACAAATTCTCTCACATTAACAGGAATATCCTGAACATTAGATGTTGAAGGAACAACAACAACAGGTAATGGACAACTACTAATGGAAATATTGTCTGCTCTTGAAAGTTTATCATGACAACTAACACAAACTACAGCCGGAGGAAAAGTTACCACAAGTTTACAACAAATGCACTTAGCTTTGGTAGAACCGACATCAGGCAGCAGCATTCCAGAAGTAGATTCTGATACAGGGTCAGACTGAGACATCTTGCAATATGTAATAGAAAAAACAACATATAAAGCAAAATTATCAAATTCCTTAAATGACAGTTTCAGGAATGGGAAAAAACGCAAACAGAATAAGCCTCTGGAAACCAGAAGCAAAAAGAAACAGACTTAAATAATGTCAAAAAAACTGGCGCCCACAACTGACAAATATTTTTGCGCCAAAAACGTCTGCAACAAACACGTGCGTCATAGATGACGCAACTACGTGAAAACTCTTGGCGCCAACTAAGACGCCGGAAATGACGACATTACGTCAACAAACATAATTCTCGCGCTAAAAAAGTCTCACGCCAAGAATGACGCAATAAATTATAGCATTTTTTTGCTCCCGCGAGCCGAACAGCCCGCAATTTAGAAAGAAAAGTCAATTGAAAAAAAATTTCAGGTAAGAAAAAAAATGTATTCATATGCATTTCCCAAAATGAAACTGACAGTCTGAAAGAAGGAAATATGCTGATTAACCTGAATCATGGCAAATATAAGTATAAAACATATAATTAGAACTTTACATATAAAGTGCCAAACCATAGCTGAGAGTGTCATAAATAAAATAAGACATACTTACCAAAAGACACTCATCTACATATAGCAGATAGCCAAACCAGTACTGAAACGAGAATCAGCAGAGGTAATGGTATATAAGAGTATATCGTCGATCTGAAAAGGGAGGTAGGAGATTAATCTCTACGACCGAAAACAGAGAACCTATGAAACAGATCCCAGATAAGATGACCATTGCATTCAATAGGCAATACTCCCTTCACATAACTCTGTCATTCACTGCACTCTGAGAGGAAACCGGGCTTCAGCATGCTGCAAAGCGCATATCAACGTAGAAATCTAGCACAAACTTACTTCACCACCTCCATTGGAGGCAAAGTTTGTAAAACTGAATTGTGGGTGTGGTGGGCGGTGTATTTATAGGCATTTTGAGGTTTGGGAAACTTTGCCCCTCCTGGTAGGAATGTATATCCCATATGTCACTAGCTCATGGACTCTTGCCAATTACATGAAAGAAATATCGGGTTTAGTGCATGCGCATAACAAGCGTTTGACATTAGAAATAAGGGGCTGAACGCCCAGGGGCGGGAAACAGTGATTGGTAATCGGATGCCGCAAAATAGGTCAATCAAAAATCCAATATGGCGGGCGAAGGTTTCGAACTAAGATTGGAAAGAGTAAAAGGTATTATTTGGCGATATTAAAATGATGAATGAAAAAGAACCTAATTTGTTTAGAATATTAATGTGGCATTAACGGATGTCACTAACTTTACATTCACTTTAATATATGAATCCTGCAATAATCTGCTTGGTATATTTCATCTCCTGACCATAACCAAGAAATTTAAAATGTCTAAACCTTAATCATGGGTGTATAAAGAAAGCGCAAAATAACGCCTTAATGAACGATGTACCCTTTACGTTGCACTGTCATTAAAGTGAAAGTAAATCCTAGTGTTTTACAAACGCTAGGATCTACTATTGAAACAAATAAAGGGCACTTTCATTCATGGACTCTTGCCAATATGAAAGAAATGAATTTATCAGGTAAGTTCTTACATAAATTATGTTTTCTTTCATGTAATTGGCAAGAGTCCATGAGCTAGTGACGTATGGGATAGCAAATACCCAAGATGTGGAACTCCACGCAAGTCACTAGAGAGGGAGGGATAAAAATAAAGACAGCCAATTCCGCTGAAAAAAGAATCCACAACCCAAATCAAAAAGTTTAAATCTTATAATGAAAAAAACTGAAATTATAAGCAGAAGAATCAAACTGAAACAGCTGCCTGAAGAACTTTTCTACCAAAAACTGCGTCTGAAGAAGAGAAAACATCAAAATGGTAGAATTAAGTATGCAAAGAAGACCAAGTTGCTGCTTTGCAAATCTGATCAACAGAAGCTTCATTCTTAAAAGCCCAGGAAGTAGAAACTGACCTGGTAGAATGAGCCGCAATCCTCTGAGGGGGGGGGGGGATTTACCCGACTTCAAATAAGAATGATGAATCAAAAGCTTTAACCAAGAAGCCAAAGAAATGGCAGAAGCTTTCTGACCTTTCCTAGAACCAGAAAAGATAACAAATAGACTAGAAGTCTTTATGAAATCTTTAGTAGCTTCAACATAATATTTCAAAGCTCTTACCACATCCAAAGAATGCAAAGATCTTTCCAAAGAATTCTTAGGATTAGGACACAACGAAGGGACAACAATTTCTCTACTAATGTTGTTGGAATTCACAACCTTAGGTAAAAATTTAAATGAAGTCCGCAAAACCGCCTTATCCTGCTGAAAAATCAGAAAAGGAGACTCACAAGAAAGAGCAGATAATTCAGAAACTCTTCTAGCAGAAGAGATAGCCAAAAGAAACAATACTTTCCAAGAAAGTAATTTAATGTCCAGAGAATGCATAGGCTCAAACGGAGGAGCCTGTAAAGCTCTCAAAACCAAATTAAGACTCCAAGGAGGAGAGATTGACTTAATGACAGGCTTGATACGAACCAAAGCCTGTACAAAACAACGAATGTCAGGAAGATTAGCAATTTTTCTGTGAAACAGAACAGAAAGAGCAGAGATTTGTCCTTTCAAGGAACTTGCAGACAAACCCTTATCCAAACCAACCTGAAGAAACTGTAAAATTCTAGGAATTCTAAAAGAATGCCAAGAGAACTTATGAGAAGAACACCATGAAATGAAAGTCTTCCAAACTCGGTAATAAATCTTTCTAGATACAGATTTACGAACCTGCAACATAGTATTGATCACTGAGTCAGAGAAACCTCTATGACTAAGCACTAAGCGTTCAATCTCCATACCTTCAAATTTAATGATTTGAGATCCTGATGGAAAAACGGGCCTTGAGATAAAAGGTCTGGCCTTAACGGAAGTGGCCAAGGTTGGCAACTGGACATCCGAACAAGATCCGCATACCAAAACCTGTATGGCCATGCTGGAGCCACCAGCAGTACAAACGAACGCTCCATTATGATTTTGGAAATCACTCTTGGAAGAAGAACTAGAGGCGGAAAGATATAAGCAGGATGATAATTCCAAGGAAGTGACAACGCATCCACTGCTTCCGCTTGAGGATCCCTGGACCTGGACAGGTACCTGGGAAGTTTCCGGTTTAGATGAGAAGCCATCAGATCCATTTCTGGAAGCCCCCATATCTGAACAATCTGAAGAAACACATCTGGGTGAAGAGACCATTCTCCTGGATGTAAAGTCTGGCGACTGAGATAATCCACTTCCCAATTGTCAATATGGACTGCAGAGATTAGACAGGAGCTGGATTCCGCCCATGCAAGTATCAGAGATACTTCTTTCATAGCTTGAGGACTGTGAGTCCCACCTTGATGATTGACATACGCCACAGTTGTGACATTGTCTGTCTTAAAACAAATAAACGGTTCTCTCTTCAGAAGAGGCCAGAACTGAAGAGCTCTGAAAATCACACGGAGTTCCAAAATATTGATTGGTAATCTCGCCTCGAGATTTCCAAACTCCCTGCACTGTCAGAGATCCCCAGACAGCTCCCCAACCTGAAAGACTCGCATCTGTTGAAATCACAGTCCAGGTTGGACGAAGAAAAGAGGCCCCCTGAACCAAACGGTGGTGATCTAACCACCATGTCAGAGATAGTCGAGTATTGGGATTTAAGGATATCAATTGTGATATCTTTGTATAATCCCTGCACCATAGGTTCAGCATACAAAGCTGAAGAGGTCTCATGTGAAAACGAGCAAAGGGGATCGCGTCCGATGCTGCAGTCATGAGACCTAAAACTTACATGCACATAGCTACGGAAGGGAATGACTGAGACTGAAGGTTCCGACAAGCTGAAACCAATTTCAGACGTCTTATCTGTTAGAGACAAAGTCATGGATACTGAATCTATTTGGAATCCTAAAAAGGTTACCCTTGTCTGAGGTATCAAGGAACTTTTTGGTAAATTGATCCTCCAACCATGTTTTTGAAGAAACAACACAAGTTGATTCGTGTGAGATTCTGCAGAATGTAAAGACTGAGCAAGTACCAAGATATTGTCCAAATAAGGAAACACCGCAATACCCCGCACTCTGATTACAGAGAGAAGGGCTCCGAGAACCTTTGAGAAAATCCTTGGAGCTGTTGCTAGGCCAAAAGGAAGAGCAACAAATTGGTAATGCTTGTCTAGAAAAGAGAATCTCAGGAACTGATAGTGATCTGGATGAATTGGAATATGAAGATAAGCATCCTGTAAGTCTATTGTGGACATATAATGCCCTTGCAGAACAAAAGGCAGAATAGTCCTTATAGTCACCATTTTGAATGTTGGTATTCTTACATAACGATTCAAAATTTTTAGATCCAGAACTGGTCTGAAATAATTCTCTTTCTTTGGTACAATGAACAGATTTGAATAAAACCCCAGACCCCGTTCCAGATATGGAACTCGCACAATTACCCCAGATGATTCCAGGTCTGAAATACACTCCAGGAAAGCCTGAGCCTTTACTGGGTTCACTGGAATGCGTGAGAGAAAGAACCTTCTCACAGGCGGTCTTACCTTGAAACATATTCTGTACCCATGAGAAATAATGTTCTGAATCCAATGATTTTGAATTGAATTGATCCAAACATCTTTGAAAAATCGTAGTCTGCCCCCTACCATCTGTGCTGGAATGAGGGCCGCACCTTCATGCGGACTTGGGGGCTGGTTTTGATTTTCTAAAAGGCTTGGATTTATTCCAGACTGGAGAAGGCTTCCAATTGGAAACTGTTCCTTTAGGGGAAGGGTCAGGCTTCTGTTCCTTATTCTTACGAAAGGAACGAAAACGGTTAGCAGCCCTAAATTTACCCTTCGATTTTTTATCCTGAGGCAAAAAAGCTCCCTTCCCCCCCAGTGAAAGTTGAAATTATAGAATCCAACTGAGAACCAAACAATTTATTACCTTGGAAAGAAAGAGATAGCAATGTTGACTTAGAAGTCATATCCGCATTCCAAGATTTAAGCCATAAAGCTCTTCTAGCTAAAATAGCCAAAGACATATACCTGACATCAATTCTAATGATATCAAAAATGGCATCACAAATGAAATTATTAGCATGATGAAGTAGCTTAACAATGCTATACACATTATGATCTGGTACTTGTTGCGCTAAAGCCTCCAACCAAAAAGTTGAAGCCGCAGCAACATCAGCCAAAGAAATAGCAGGCCTAAGAAGATGACCTGAACATAAATAAGCCTTCCTTAGATAAGATTCAAGCTTCCTATCTAAAGGATCTCTAAAAGAAGTACTATCTGCCGTAGGAATAGTAGTACGTTTAGCAAGAGTAGAGATAGCCCCATCAACTTTGGGGATTTATTCCCAAAACTCCAATCTATCCGACGGCAAAGGGTACAGTCTCTTAAACCTTAAAGAAGGAGTAAATGAAGTACCCAAACTATTCCATTCCCTAGAAATTACATCTGAAATAGCATCAGGATCTGGAAAAACCTCTGGAATAACTACATGAGGTTTAAAAACCGAATTTAAACGTTTACTGGTTTAAATATCAAGAGGACTAGTCTCCTCCATATCTAATGCAATCAACACCTCTTTTAATAAAGAACTAATTAAATCCATTTTAAATAAATATGAAGATTTGTCAGTGTCAATATCTGAGGCAGAATCTTCTGAACCAGATAGATCCTCATCAGAGATAGATAAGTCAGAATGCTGGCGGTCATTTAAAAATTCATCTAATTTATGAGAAGTTTTAAAAGACCTTTTACGTTTATTAGAAGGAAGTATAACAGACAGGGCCTTCTGAATAGAATTAGAAACAAATTCTCTCACATTAACAGGAATATCCTGAACATTAGATGTTGAAGGAACAACAACAGGTAATGGACAACTACTAATGGAAATATTGTCTGCTCTTGAAAGTTTATCATGACAACTAACACAAACTACAGCCGGAGGAACAGTTACCACAAGTTTACAACAAATGCACTTAGCTTTGGTAGAACCGACATCAGGCAGCAGCATTCCAGAAGTAGATTCTGATACAGGGTCAGACTGAGACATCTTGCAATATGTAATAGAAAAAACAACATATAAAGCAAAATTATCAAATTCCTTAAATGACAGTTTCAGGAATGGGAAAAAACGCAAACAGAATAAGCCTCTGGAAACCAGAAGCAAAAAGAAACAGACTTAAATAATGTCAAAAAAACTGGCGCCCACAACTGACAAATATTTTGGCGCCAAAAACGTCTGCAACAAACACGTGCGTCATAGATGACGCAACTACGTGAAAACTCTTGGCGCCAACTAAGACGCCGGAAATGACGACATTACGTCAACAAACATAATTCTCGCGCTAAAAAAGTCTCACGCCAAGAATGACGCAATAAATTATAGCATTTTTTTGCTCCCGCGAGCCGAACAGCCCGCAATTTAGAAAGAAAAGTCAATTGAAAAAAAATTTCAGGTAAGAAAAAAATGTATTCATATGCATTTCCCAAAATGAAACTGACAGTCTGAAAGAAGGAAATATGCTGATTGACCTAAATCATGGCAAATATAAAGTATAAAACATATATTTAGAACTTTACATATAAAGTGCCAAACCATAGCTGAGAGTGTCATAAATAAAATAAGACATACTTACCAAAAGACACTCATCTACATATAGCAGATAGCCAAACCAGTACTGAAACGAGAATCAGCAGAGGTAAATGGTATATAAGAGTATATTGTCGATCTGAAAAGGGAGGTAGGAGATGAATCTCTACGACCGAAAACAGAGAACCTATGAAACAGATCCCAGATAGGATGACCATTGCATTCAATAGGCAATACTCCCTTCACATAACTCTGTCATTCACTGCACTCTGAGAGGAAACCGGGCTTCAGCATGCTGCAAAGCGCATATCAACGTAGAAATCTAGCACAAACTTACTTCACCACCTCCATTGGAGGCAAAGTTTGTAAAACTGAATTGTGGGTGTGGTGGGCGGTGTATTTATAGGCATTTTGAGGTTTGGGAAACTTTGCCCCTCCTGGTAGGAATGTATATCCCATATGTCACTAGCTCATGGACTCTTGCCAATTACATGAAATAAATATCGGGTTTAGTGCATGCACATAACAAGCGTTTGACATTAGAAATAAGGGGCTGAATGCCCAGGGGCGGGAAACAGTGATTGGTAATCGGATGCCGCAAAATAGGTCAATCAAAAATCCAATATGGCAGGCGAAGGTTTCAAACTAAGATTGGAAAGAGTAAAAGGTATTATTTGGCGATATTAAAATGATGAATGAAAAAGCACCTAATTTGTTTAGAATATTAATGTGGCATTAACGGATGTCACTAACTTTACATTCACTTTAATATATGAATCCTGCAATAATCTGCTTTGTATATTTCATCTCCTGACCATAACCAAGAAATTTAAAATGTCTAAACCTTAATCATGGGTGTATAAAGAAAGCGCAAAATAACGCCTTAATGAACGATGTACCCTTTACGTTGCACTGTCATTAAAGTGAAAGTAAATCCTAGTGTTTTACAAACGCTAGGATCTACTATTGAAACAAATAAAGGGCACTTTCATTCATGAAGTATAAGATACTTCATGTAGAAAGCTCCTTTATTTGATTCAATTGATCGCCGTTCTTAGCTCCTACAGCAGAGCACGGCAAACACTTTTTTGGCTAAGAGGTGACGCGGTAAGTCCGGATCCCATGGGTGCCAAGCCGGATTTACCACACGGCTATCAGCCAAAAATCTTCTTAGCCATGGGCTGCTGTAGCAGCTAAAAAGACGATCGATTGAATCAAATAAAGGATTCATGAATGAAAGCGCCCTTTATTTGTTTCAATAGTAAATCCTAGCGTTTGTAAAACGCTAGGATTTACTTTCACATTAAGGGGTTTACTAGCTCAGCTTTTCTGACAGCAGTGAAGCTCACTTCCAGAGGCATGCAGATATAGCACAGGCTGGCCGACATCAGCAAGAATTGAGCTATTTCCAAGGCCACATAAGGAGGTATGTAAACGACCGGCCAATTTACAGGTTAAATAGGCAGTCATTAAGCGGTTAAGCCCATACCTACAATGGCAGAATGTAGAGAATTTTGCCAAATAACATAAATTATGCTTACCTAATAATTTCCTTTTCTTCTGATTGAAAGAGTCCATAGCTGCATTCATTACTTTTTGGGAAAAAAGGAACCTGGCCACCAGGAGGAGGCAAAGACACCCCAGCCAAAGGCTTAAATACTCCTTCCACTCCCCTCAACCCCCAGTCATTCTGCCGAGGAACAAGGAACAGTAGAAGAAATATCAGGGTGAAAAGGTGCCAGAAAAATATAAGGACACCCCACAAAAAATTACAGGTGGGGAGCTGTGGACTCTTTCCATCAGAAGAAAAGGAAATAATCTTCTTAAATGGAAAGAGTCCACAGCTGCATTCATTATTTTTGGGAAAACAATACCCAAGCTATAGAGGACACTGAATGCCAAGACGGGAGGGTACAATAGGCGTCCCATACTGAGGGCACCAGGCCTGAACCTCTCCCCAATAAAAAATCCCACTTCGTCCGAAGCCGAGAACATTATTATTTTTTTTTTAAAGGAAAAGCCTCAAGGACACTGACTCGCAGCTAGTCCAGAGCCAAACTAGAGACCGCAAAACAGACTCGACTGAGCCAACAGTCTACCAAGAGACACCGTCGCCCAACAGACGGTCCCCCACCCCTCACAAATGAAGGGGATACCAGCCGAAACCCCCAAGGGCAGGAGGCAAAGGAGAACAGAGGAACCGAAAGGTCCCTTAATACAAAAAAAGAACACCTCCAAGAGTGGGCCCAGCTCACAGAGACCCAAGTGGACCCAAACAGGGAAAGGAGGCCACGCCTATAGAAGCGAAACCCGGGATAAGACCGGGCACAGAGACATAACATACGTCTCTCCAACATCCTGCAAGCATGGAAAGCAACTGAAGAGGCAAAGTCCTCCAAGCGTCTGAACATAGAATACAAAAGTATTTGACCATGAAAAGTGTGCAATAGACCCAGGTGAAAAAACCCCAAGTATGAAAACACAGAGACCATAACAGGACGACACAGAGGGTGCTTGCGAGGAAGAAGAGGCAGTCAAGCAAGAAACGGACCACAAAAGCAACCCCCAGACAGAGGGCACGCTCCAGGCAACCTAAGCCGCCGGACCTACCCACAGGTCCCTAAAAAGGAGGAACACAAAGCATCCATCGAGGCCCCAGAGAAGGAGAGAATACCCTCAGAACCCGAAGGAAGAGTAAACCCACTTCTGAAATCAATGGAGCAAGGTGAACGGAAATCTATATCTTAAAAGACTGAGCTAACAGGATAGACTCAACAAGCTCACACATCCAAAGGATGTTGTGATCCGAACACAGGGCCTTAGACCGCTCGGTCACCCTGACCTGCAGACCTACACCCAGCTGGACCAACCCAGCCTCAGGGATCCAAGACAGGGGAACAAAAGAATCCCGAAACTGGTACAGGAACAAGCGTAAAGATAGCACAGCCATCCCCACAGAGTACAAGTACAACCCCACTCTGAAAAAAGACAAGGCCGAAGACCTAAGGATCTATCAAAACAAAGGCCAGCAAGTCTGACTTGGAGCCAGCAAGACCCCAAGGGGAACCAATCCCACCTTACTACCTCCCAACCAGGAGAAGCTTCAAGAAAGGACTCCGTCTCCATAGGGAGGAGAATATCCCCGAAAGAAAAGGGATAAGGCCGGAAGGACAACTGTCCTCAAGGCCCAAAGCCACCGGCTAATGGGAAGATAAATCCCCAACACAAAAGTCCTAGAAAAGGACCCCCCTACAAGTAGCTTGCCAAGCAGATGCACAGCCAACCCATTCGCCTGCAAAGCAGGGAATCAATGGGTACACTGGCAAGCTGACCAGGGGAATGCAACCCTAAGGCGCACCAAAAATTGGACATCTAGCGCCAGCAGCTGTGAATGAACCAACAACCCTTGAGGCGCAAGCCACACAGCTAACCACCAAATGATGGTGGCTAGGAGTAAAAAATACTCAGAAATCTTGGCCAACCATGACCAGGTTAGGTAGATGGATCAAGGATATAGCCCAAGTTCCCACTACCATGGAACAACCTACAAGCCCTGAGATCCAAGATTCCAAAACTACCCAAGACTGGTTCAGGAAAAAAGCCAAGCAAAGCTGCAGTAACTGGAAATCTCAGGGAGAAAAAGGAGGTAGGACAACTAATAGTTCAGGCAAACCTTACCCTAGAACTAAACACCCCAACTGGCCAAAAAGCCAGACACAAGGGACATAGATGCATATCCAGAGAATCCGGATAGCGAGAAGAACTCGAAAGCCCCAACCAAAAAGGAAGGAACCACCCCTAGCTAAAGTCCAACGTTCCAAAGAGCAAGGCTAGAAGTCATATGAAGATACTTCTCAAAGCCTCAGGACAACCAAGGGATACCTCGAGGTAAAAAAAAATTCTACCAGCAGGACTAGTCTCCCTATCACCTCTGCACAAGCAGAGGACACAAGGAAGAGAAATGAAAGGCACTAAGCCCACCCAGCTCCGGAAACCCCGAGCTAAACAAAGTCCCCACAGGGAACAACCATCACCTGGAAACACAGATCCCTAAAAGGAGATCCAACTCGCCTGGAGACAATGGAAGAAGACCCAAAAGCTCTCCTATAACTCAGACAGACAGTATGCATCAAAGAGTAAGAGCTGCATCTAGATACACTATAAACAGCTTACACCTGCAAGGTGCCAAGAGCTGTAACTAGTTTCAAACTGCAAACCTTCCACATGCTAGACAGCTATCCTGTACAAGCTTTTGGATCAAGCCCAAAAGGACAAATCCAGAGGCCTGAAAACGAAGGCCAAACCACTCAACTGCGATAAGGGGCGTTAAGCCCTCCAACCCTCCACTATACGGGGGAAGAAAACTCTAGGTTCTGATGAAATCAGATGTCAGAGTGACGCAGCGGAAAAACTCCCCTGCCCGGCCATCTATGACTATAGTCTATAAGGACCGAAACAATCCTTTCCGCCTCACAGACCCACAGGCCCTCTCGAATGCTTAGTTGAACATGAAAAACAATGAGAACCTGAGCACTAGGCGCTTCTACCGAACCAGCCGAGCAGAAGAGCGCTACGTGTCTGAACAGCCACAAGACCGAATGAACCTGACAGGACCAGCCTGCACCTAGGGTCCTAACCGGCAAGCTGCATAAATTCTCCCTCATAGGGGAAAAAAACAGAAAAGACATTTTTAACTTATGACTAACATGTCCAAAACAACTTCAAAAGAAGTAGCATCAATCCCAGAAAATTCCCGAAAGAAACAAAAACAAATATAAGACATCCCATCGGATATAAAAAAAATAAAAGGTAACCCGGAGGTTAACGCCCAAAAAGACACAGGCCTACCCGCAGGACCAGCCAAACGGAGCCCTATCTTTCAAAACTGGGAAAGATCTCAAACAAATGACAATCAGGAGATTACCTCATCCCCACATGTGCACCATTCGAATTAGCAGACTGAAAATCACTGTATCTGGTAACGATAGGGTCATTCAATAACTGAAAAACATGCCTGAGCTATACGCGAAGGCGCGCAATCCTGTAACGAAAGGCACAACACTCAGGGACAGTTACACCCGCTGGGAACTGTAGAGGCCCTCCCCAAGGCATAAGACCCGGGACAATAGGGCACAAGCACATTCTCAAATGTCTGGACTCTGCAGACGAACAATCGCCAACATTATGTGGAAGCGAAAACGTGCTGCACGTCACCCTGCATGGAGGAATCAGAAACTGGGTTACCCGCATGTGTAGAAGTATGAATCGGTAGGGATCTCGCCTCTCGGAGGACGGGACCCCCAGAGGCGGATGGCTCAGCAAACCCTTGATTCCCCGAGCCCAAGGAACTAGGCGCTCTCATATGGCATACGGAACAAAACTGGTTGACACGTGTCAACGAGGCCAATTAGGATTCATCATCCGACACAGAATCTGAAATCAAAATAGTCTCAGTATCAGAATCCTCCGTAACTGAATCTGTAATTAGCACAGTCTCAGCATCAGATAACTGGATAGAGGATATATAAGTATGTACTAAAGTAGTAAAAACAAAAAAACAGCACCTGACACCCCCAATGGCTGGGGCACTCACCACCTCCTATGCACTCAACACCTCCTATGACCAGACCCCTGCGAACTAGAAAATTTCCTGCACCACACTGTCGGGAATGCGGAAATAGAAAACGGAACGTAACCACGCCCAAACACAAGGTGAACCGTACAGTCCAAGAAGCGCAGTCAACAAAAAGGCTGCGTCACTTCCAAAGGCCTTAAAGTTCCAAACCACGAGCCCATAAACATCACACATAAGCAGGTTGAATCACATAACAAACATGATTATAAACCCCCCTGTTCAATAACCCCCCTCAGGAGATATTAACCCTCGATTCCAAGATACTAACAGAGACTCACTAGGACCCTTATGTCATGTAGTTAGACACGCAAGGTGTTGTAGGTATTCTGTTATCTTTGGAGAAATTGATTAGAGTTCATTATTATATTTTAACATATTTTTATTTGTGCATATACCCCTTATATATGTTTTTGGTATCTACCGATGGGTGTGTGATTTTGACGACCCCTGATTGGTTGAATTTGGTTTTAAATATGGCAGCTGTGAGATTTTGTTTGTATAGTCTGAGGAAACAGTGCTGTGACACTGAGAAATGCGTTGCTTCTGTTTTTAACCTTTGTATTAAACTTTTATACTCTCATTTTGCTGCCTGTCCTCCTTTTGGGATCCTGTCATTCCCCCATCCACTTTCTGGACTGTGGGATTCTCCTGGGTGGGACGTGGACCCCTTTGGCTGACCACTCTCATACTGGTCTATACGGACCTGCACCCTATCTTGGCATCTCTGGTCTATCCCTGGTGAGACGAAGATTCCATTGGTGTTACTTCCATTGTGTCAAATTAAGTCAAATTTCATGAGATCACAGTAAGAGTTCATGACCTCAGCACTGCTGATGCTGATTGGCTGCTCTTCTTTTCTTCATTTTTTTTTTTTTTTTTTTACCTGCAGCTGGGAGCAGGTGAAGTATAACTTTTTACACAGAACTTACTCTGCTGAGCTGAGGAGATTGTGAGGTAAAATATCTTCCTTTTTTACATAGAGATGCTCAGATGATATTTTCCTGTCAGCTTTTTACAGTTATACTGCATCAGTTTCAAGTGATTTAGCATTTGAGTATTATGTCCCTTTAATTGACGGTCCCTGCTCACATATTGTATGACCCATATCAATATCCCCCTAGTCTGTTTATACACCCACTATTGCACCTATATCTATATCTAGTTTGTGCCTTGGCACCTCTTACAAGTACCTGTGTGACTGCCTTGTCATCTGTGTACTAGTTTGTTTTTAGGGTGTCAACTTTTATTTGAGGATGTTTCAGGGACCAACTGTCCCTTTTATCAGATCAGTGAAAAAACAAGTGTATAATGCCACAATATATAGTGCAAAATGTGTCAAACAATAACATACCCCTCCTCTCAAAATTCACAACTTCTGGTTTGCAGATATTGTGAAACGCATTTGGGCGGTGCAAGGCTCTGCAGGGTGCAAATTTTGAGAGGAGGGGTATGTTATTGTTTGGCACATTTTGCACTATATATTGTGGCATTATACACTTGTTTTTTCACTGATCTAATGAAAGGGACAGTTGGTCCCTGAATTATATATCTCACACTTACATCACTTAAAACTATGCCTACATAACAGGAACTAATAAGGAAGACTGCCGCTTACCTGCTCAGTCTCCACAAAGTTAGCAACCTGACCGTTATCATTTGTACCCCGCACATTGAACCTAGTGCCAGCTCGCTCACAGCTGAGGCGGGAGATGATGCATGCTTTGGCCTGCTGGTGTGCTGCATAGATCGTCTTAATCTCTACTCCACCACACATTAAACGCAGCAGCCAGTCATCACAGTTTACTCCATAATGCTTTAGGTGCAAATGGAGAGACTGATTCCTGTAAGGAAATATAAGAGTTAGCATTTAATAATAATGGTACCACAATAATTTACAGCTGTAATACGGCCTACCTGCTTATAGGAATAGTGTGTGTCAATATGACTACATCAAGTAGTATTGGGTATGCAAATTATGGCCCTTGGGTAAGTCTCCCTAAGGGTCATAATGGAAAACCAGAGCTAAACTAGTTGCCAGAAGTGCCTAGAAGGATATGGCTGGACCTCACTGACAAAGCCCAGGCTAAAACGTACATCCGTGATAACTGAGTAAACTACTAAACGGGAAAAGCCAGTCAGTACACACTAACCACCACACAACAGGTGTAACGTTAACAGGACTGAGCAAAAAAGGTGTATAACATACTGAAAACAATGGAATTAACACAATACAATTTGCTCCAATTTGTAATAGAGTAGTCTCACCACCAACAAAGGCGCACGTACGGCATGACAACTGCAAGATGTTTACCACGCTGCAGAGTAAAGAATGAAAAAGAACCTGGAAGGCATGTTTAGCCTCTTAGAGGCTTTATGTTTCGTAGACTGTCACAATTGTATGAAAGAAATGTCCATTGTTTGGCTTCAGAATAAATAACCATATAAACTGTAAATTAAACTACAGAAATGGGGGGGGGGGGGAATAAATAATGAAAAGTATATAGCACAGTCGTTTTACTATACGTACATATCTAGACATGATAATTCAGTAGCTGTAACCTTATTTTTATTAACCAAATTGAAAATAGCAACAAATAAATATTATATCAAATATAACATATTAATAAGAGCTAATTTTCTAGTTTAAATATGAGGTCCCTGCACAAAAGCTGAGCAACTCACCAGAAGAATCTGTTATCCGTCCTTTGTTCTTGATTACTACGGTGAGCATTGAGACTGAGATCTAAACTAACACCTGTAGAGGACCAAGCAAAATAGAAACTTCCTGAATTCAAAACTTTGCGCACTTCTGAGATCCGATCTTCATCCATAGGATCCATTCGCAGGGAAATAAACTCAGTGGAAGTCACACGAAAAACTTCTGAGTCTTGTATCTTTCCAACTGACATACATCCCGTGACAAGAACAAGATAATATGACATTGTTTCTCCTATAACAAAAATAAGGGCAATGGAATTTAATGTGTATATGGTCAAAAATTCTATAAAATAAAAAAATAAAAAAATAAAGTGTGTGTATACTAAGTATTTTATTTAAATCACAATTTAAATTATGGTTTTTATTTTTAGAATAAGTACTTTTCAGATTATTTTTGCAGTTATATCAGACCATTGCTGATTTTACCTCCGCCTGAGGGGTTCAAGGAAGGCACCCCGCCAATCTTTTGGTATCCACCCCAAGTGAACCTTGGAGAATGAGGTTTACAAGAACAGGCAGAGGAAAAAAAAGATTGTGAAGGTGGGGAATTACAGTGCATCGTATATATGTTCTATGTGGTGACTCGATGCACTCCTGGGAGATTTAGGATGTTATATTAGGCTTTACCCACAGCTGCTTGGGTAATGTCCGTTTTACCCGGGTAATGCTAGGATTACCCAATATCTGACTTACCCGCAACATATCATTAGATAGATCATTGACATTATTGGGAGGTGGACAATCTCCAGTTTCATAGGCTAATCATTCATATTGGATAAACTTTCCAGCTGTACTTTATAGAAGGAGAAAAATGATGATTACCCCAATAACTTAAATAGTTTTATTTAACTAAGGAAAAATATCCATTACCTTAATAATAACAATTTAAAACATAATTTATGTAAGAACTTACCTGATAAATTCATTTCTTTCATACTGGCAAGAGTCCATGAGCTAGTGACATATGGGATATACATTCCTACCAGGAGGGGGCAAAGTTTCCCAAACCTCAAATGCCTATAAATACACCCCTCACTACACCCACAACTCAGTTTAAAGAATAGCCAAGTAGTGAAGTGATAACAAAAAGGAGTAAAAAAAAAAAAAAAAAGCATACAAAAAGAGGAACTAGAAATATAATTGTGCTTTTATACAAAAAAAACAACCACCAAAAAAAGGATGGGCCTCATGGAGTCTTGCCAATATGGAGCAAGGACATAGCCCAAGTTCCCACTACTGTGGAACACCCCGATCAGCCCTGAGATCAAAGATTCCAAAACCACCCAAGACTGGGTCAGGAAAAAGGCCAGGCGAAGCTTCAGCAACCTGAAGTCTCAGGAAGAAAAACAGGTCCAGGCACCTAATAGTTCAGGCAAACCTTACCCTAGAACTAAACACCACAACTGGCCAAAAGGCCAAACACAAGGGATATGGACGCATATCCAGAGAATCCGGATAGCGAGAAGAATGCAAAAGCCCCGACCAAAGGAAGGAACCACCCTTAGCTAAAGTTCAACGCTCCAAGGCGCAGGGCTAGAAGTAGTATGAAGATACTTCTCTAGGCCTCAGGACAACCAAGGGATACCTCGAGGTCAAAAAAAATCCTACTATCAGGACTAGTCTGCCCATCACCTCCGCACAATCAAAGGATACAAGGAAGAGAAAGGCACTAAGCCTACACAGCTTCGGAAAAAACCCCCAGCTAAACAAAGTCCCCGCAGGGAACAAGTATCACCCGGAAGCACAGATCCCTAAAAGGAGATCCAACTCACCCAGAGACAATGGAAGAAGACCCAAAGATCTCATAACTCAGACAGACCGTACACGTCAAAGAGTAAGAGCTGCATCTAGATACACTATAAACAGCTTATGCATACACCTGCAAGGTGTCAAGAGCTGCAACTGGTCTCAAACTGCAAACTTTCCACATGCTAGACAGCTAGCCTGTACAAGTTGTTGGATCAAGCCCAAAAGGACAAATCCAGAGGCCTAAAAATGAAGGCCAAACCGCTCAACTGCGGTAAGGGGCGTTAAGCCCTCCAACCCCCCACCCCATGGAGGAGGAAAACTCTAAGTTCTGATGAAATTAGATGACAGATAGAATGACGCAGTGGAAAACTCCCCTGCCCGACCATCTATGACTGAAGGCTATAAGGACTGAAACAATCCATCCCACCTCACGGACCCACAGGTCCTCTCGAATGCTTAGTTCATCATGAAAAACAATGAGAACCTGAGCACTCGGCGCTTCTACCGAACCAGCCGAGCAGAACAGCACCACGTGGCTGAACAGCCGCAAGACCGAACGAACCCGACAGGACCAGCCTGCACCTAGGGTCCTAACCGGCAAGCTGCATAAATTATCCCTCATAGGGGAAAAAACAGACATTTGTAACATATGACTAACATGTCCAAAATAACTTCAGAAGAAGTAATAAAGAGTATCAATCCCAGAAGGTTCCAGAAGGAAACAAAAACAAATATTTTATTTATATCCGATGGGATGTCTTTTTTTATAAGGCAACCCGGAGGTTAACACCCAAAAAGACAGGCCTACCCGCAGGACCAGCCAAACAGAGCCCTATCTTTTAAAACTGGAAAAGATCTCAAACAAATGACAATCAGGAGATTACTTCATCCTCACATGTCTAATGAGGTGCACCATTTGAATTAGAAGACTGAAAATCCCCGTATCTGGCAACGATAGGGTCATTCAATAACTGAAAAACATGTCTGAGCAATATGCGAAGTCGCGCAATCCTGTAACGAAAGGCACAACACTCAGGGACAGTTACACCCGTGGGGACCTGTAGAGGCCCTCCACAGGGCAGAAGGCCCGGACAATAGGGCATGAGCACATTCTCAAATAAACATCAGGACTCTGCAGACGAACAATCGCCAACATTATATGTAAGCGAAAACGTGCTGCAACCTCCGGGGGGAACACGCCACCATGCATCAGAAACTGGGTCACCCGCATGTGTAGAAGTATGAATTGGTAGGGAACTCGCCTCTCGGAGAACAGGACCCCAAGAGGCGGGTGGCTAAGCAGTCCCTTGATTCCCCGAGCGTGAGGAACCAGGCGCTCTGAAATGGCATACGGAACAAAACTGGTTGACATGTGTCAAGGAGGCCATTCCGGATTAGTCACCGGACACAGAATCTGTAATCAAAATAGTCTCAGTATCAGAATCCTCCATAACTGAATCTGAAATTAGCACAGTCTCAGCATCAGAATCCTCCATAACTGGATAGAGGATATATAAATATGGACTAAAGTAGTAAAAACAAAAACGGCACCTGACACCCCCAATGGCTGGGGCACTCACCACCTCCTATGACCAGACCCCTGCGAACTAGAAAATTTCCTTTGCCACACAGTTGGGAATGCGGAAATGGAAAACGGAACGGAACCACGCTCGAACACAAGGTGAACCGTTCATTCCAAAAAAGTGCGCCCAACGAAAAGGCTGCGTCACTTACAAAGGCCTTAAATGTTCCAAACCAGGAGCCCATAAACATCACACATAAGCAGGTTGAATCACATAAACATGATTATAAACACCCCTGTTCAATAACCCCCCCTCAGGAGATATTAACCCTCAATTCCAAGATACTACAAGAGACTCACTGAGACCCTTATGATAAGTTAGACCCGCAAGGTGGTAGCCTCTCGAGAAAACATTCACATTACAGTACATTGATGAATAAAGTAAAATGAAACAATCTTACCGGAATCTATGCCATGGAACAGGAACATGGCCTTTCAAGTGTGACGGATAGTAGCATCGCCTCCACCATGGACTTGAGAGAAGAAAGCAGGCAGCGGAGCGAAGTTAGACAACGCCGATTGCTTGAGGAGCTGTTAATTTGAGTGGGGATGGTTTCGCAGAAAGACTCTTCCTGCATCTCCGGACTCTAACTTTCTTCCAAGCCCTCACTGAGAGACTGACAGGACTACTTAAAACTCCTGTCCCAAACCGAAGAGTACTACCCTTCATAAGAGACAAAAAAAAATAAAAAATTCTTGACACGTCTCTGCCAACCTTTTGGGACAAAAAGGCAAAGAATAACTGGGGGGTGAGGGGAGTGGGAGGAGTATTTAAGCCTTTGGCTGGGTTGTCTTTACCTCCTCCTGGTGGCCAGGTTCTTATTTCCCAAAAGTAATGAATGCAGCTGTGGACTCTTTCCATTTAAGAAGAAAATAATCCCTGCACAATTGATTCAGTATGCAAAGCAAAAAAGAGGTTTCAGATGAAAAACGAGCAAAGGGAACCATGCCCGATGCTACAGTTATGAGAACTTCCATGCACATAGCCACTAAAAAAGAATGTTCTAGACCAGTGGTTTTCAACCAAAGTTACCTCAAGGCCCGGTAGATGTTAGCTAGACAAGTCCAGGGCCCGGTAGTGTTTTTAGCAGGGGCTGATCAGCCAGGCAAATAGGACCTGGGCCGAGGGAGCAGCAAGTAGGGGGATCTCCACGGATCCTGGTGCATTCCTTAAGCTGGAGTTTTCAGTTGCCTCATCAGTAAATAAGCAAAAAAGTGTGGGTTTAGTGGGGGTCCTGGCAGGGGTCTGTCGCTGTGAAGGCCATGGAGTGTGGGGTCTGGCCCTGGAGGTTGGGTGCCCTTTCTCTGGACCTTAATGTTGTGGGTCGTGGCTCTGGAGGTTGAGGGGCCTGTTGGGGCCAGGGCAGGGAGGCTACCATGTTCATTTGCATAAAATGTAATACATTTTGGTCAGTGTGAGACAGTGTTCCTGGGGCCTTGATTGGTCTCTGGTGTGCAGTGGGGTAAGAGTGTGCAGTGGGGGCATGACAGGTCGGGGCACACCAGCAGGGCTATCATGGCCCGGTACTGGGCCACGGCCCGGCTGTTGAGAAACCAGGTTCTAGACTGTAAGTTAGTTAGACAGGCTAATGCCAATTACAATTGACTTTTGTCCGATAAGGACAAAGTCATGAACACAGAACCCACCTAGAAACCCAAAAAGAGGTGACCCTTGTCTGAGGATTCACTCTTAGGTAAATTAAATCCACTAACCATGTCTTGAAGAAACTAGTTGATTCATAAGAGATTCCAATAAAAGAAAAGATAAAGCCAATACCAAGATACCATCCAAATAAGGAAAACACCACAATACCCTACTGTCTTATTAAAAAAAAGAAAGGCACCCAGAACCTTTGAAAAGATTTATAAGGCTGTCGCTAGACCAAAAGGAAAAGCAACAAATTGGTAAAGTTTATCTAAAAAAAGAGAATCTCAGAAACCACAAGTGGTCTGAATGAAATAAGATATGAGGATAAACATCCAGTAAAATGGAGTGGACATGAAATGACTTTGCTGAACAAAAAGGCATAATAGTCCTTATAATCTCCAACTTGAAAGTTGAGACTCAACAAAACAATATAAAGTCTGCAGATCCAAGATTGGACTGAATCAACCTTCCTTCTTTGGGACAAAGAATAGAAACCCAATCCCTGTTCCTGCTAAAGAACTGGTATAATCACTCCTGAAAGAAATTCACATAATGTACTGAGAAAGAAAGAATCTTCCCTTAGGTCTCATTCTAAAAAATCTACTCAAACCCTAAGAACAATATAGATTTTGTACTAAGTTCATCCAAAAACAATTTAATATGCCCCCCACCAGAAGGACTGGTTTGAGAACGGCCCCTTCATGCAGTCTAATAAATAGTAATTATATAGCGTTTTTCTCCCAGAAAGATACAAAAAATGCTTTGTCCCTGCTTACACTCTGAGTTAACCAAATTAGCAGCTGATAAAAACAGTTATTACCCAAATAAATGGTACACAATAAATGGACCTCAGAAGGCCGAAAGGCTGTATTAACCCTGTCGGGATATGAATCTATGACCCTTGGATCTAGAACAAGCATTTGTAGTCAGGACATTAACCAACTGATCTACATCACCGGACTAAAAGTAGGGCAGAAAAAAAAAAAAACTCTAAACCTCCAAAAATAGTGGAGATAATAGAAATCAAACAAATTATTATCCTAACCAGCTAGAGATAATAAAATATATTTGAAATCATAATAATATATATAGTAAACATAATAAAATGAATACATCAGAGGTAAACAAAATTATATACTTGAGAATCTAAAACTGCTTATGCTAACTGTTCAACAACAAAAAGGTTGAAAAAACAGTAATGTCAGCCACAGATGAAGTTGAGCTAAAAATATGCTCTACTAAGGTATATTCAAACTCTAAAGAATCCTAAAAATAAGTACCAATTTCCATAGAATTAGTAGTACAGTCCCAAAGGGGAATCATGATAAACCATTCTTTAGAACATAATACAGATAGTATTTTGAATAGGAAAAAACCTCAGGAGCAAAGTAAAATCTTAAAAACATAATTTATGTAAGAACTTACCTGATAAATTCATTTCTTTCATATTAGCAAGAGTCCATGAGCTAGTGACGAATGGGATATACATTCCTACCAGGAGGGGCAAAGTTTCCCAAACCTCAAAATGCCTATAAATACACCCCTCACCACACCCACAATTCAGTTTAACGAATAGCCAAGAAGTGGGGTGATAAGAAAGGAGCATCAAAATAAGGAATTGGAATAATTGTGCTTTATACAAAAAAATCATAACCACCACAAAAAAGGGTGGGCCTCATGGACTCTTGCTAATATGAAAGAAATGAATTTATCAGGTAAGTTCTTACATAAATTATGTTTTCTTTCATGTAATTAGCAAGAGTCCATGAGCTAGTGACATATGGGATAATAAATACCCAAGATGTGGAACTTCCACGCAAGAGTCACTAGAGAGGGAGGGATAAAATAAAGACAGCCAATTCCGCTGAAAAATAATAATAATCCACAACCCAAAACAAAAGTTTTAATCTCAATAATGAAAAAAACTGAAATTATAAGCAGAAGAATCAAACTGAAACAGCTGCCTGAAGTACTTTTCTACCAAAAACTGCTTCAGAAGAAGAAAACACATCAAAATGGTAGAATTTAGTAAAAGTATGCAAAGAAGACCAAGTTGCTGCTTTGCAAATCTGATCAACAGAAGCTTCATTCATAAACGCCCAGGAAGTAGAAACTGACCTAGTAGAATGAGCCGTAATTCTTTGAGGCGGGAATTTACCCGACTCTACATAAGCATGATGAATCAAAGACTTTAACCAAGACGCCAAAGAAATGGCGGAGGCCTTCTGACCTTTTCTGGACCCAGAAAAGATAACAAATAGACTAGAAGTCTTTCTAAAATCTTTAGTAGCTTCAACATAATATTTCAAAGCTCTTACTACATCCAAAGAATGTAAAGATCTATCCTTTGAATTCTTAGGATTAGGACACAATGAAGGAACCACAATTTCTCTACTAATGTTGTTAGAATTCACAACCTTAGGTAAAAATTTAAATGAAGTCCGCAACACTGCCTTATCCTGATGAAAAATCAGAAAAGGAGATTCACAAGAAAGAGCAGATAACTCAGAAACTCTTCTAGCAGAAGAGATGGCCAAAAGGAACAGAACTTTCCAAGAAAGTAATTTAATGTCCAGAGAATGCATAGGTTCAAACAGAGGAGCTTGTAAAGCCCTCAGAACCAAATTAAGACTCCAAGGAGGAGAGATTGACTTAATGACAGGTTTGATACGAACCAAAGCCTGTACAAAACAATGAATATCAGGAAGATTAGCAATCTTTCTGTGAAAAAGAACAGAAAGAGCAGAGATTTGTCCTTTCAAAGAACTTGCAGACAAACCTTTATTCAAACCATCCTGAAGAAACTGTAAAATTCTAGGAATTCTGAAAGAATGCCAGGAGAATTTATAAGAAGAACACCAAGAGATGTAAGTCTTCCAGACTCGATAATAAATCTTCCTAGACACAGATTTACGAGCCTGTAACATAGTATTAATTACTGAGTCAGAGAAACCTCTATGACTAAGAATCAAGCGTTCAATTTCCATACCTTCAAATTTAATGATTTGAGATCCTGATGGAAAAAAGGGCCTTGAGATAGAAGGTCTGGTCTTAACGGAAGAGTCCAAGGTTGGCAACTGGCCATCCGAATGAGATCCGCATACCAAAACCTTTTGGAAATCACCTTTGGAAGAAGAACTAGAGGCGGAAAGATATAGGCAGGATGATAATTCCAAAGAAGCGACAACGCGTCCACTGCCTCCGCCTGAGGGTCCCTGGATCTGGACAGATACCTGGGAAGTTTCTTGTTTAGATGAGAGGCCATCAGATCTATTTCTGGAAGTCCCCAGATTTGAACAATCTGAAGAAATACCTCTGGGTGAAGGGACCATTCGCCCGGATGTAACGGGCGGATGAGATAATCCGCTTCCCAATTGTCTACACCTGGGATGTGAACCGCAGAGATTAGACAGGAGCTGGATTCCGCCCATACAAGTATCCGAGATACTTCTTTCATAGCCTGAGGACTGTGAGTCCCACCTTGATGATTGACATATGCCACGGTTGTGACATTGTCTGTCTGAAAACAAATAAACGATTCTCTCTTCAGAAGAGGCCAAAACTGAAGAGCTCTGAAAATCGCACGGAGTTCCAAAATGTTGATTGGTAATCTCGCCTCCTGAGATTCCCAAACCCCCTGCGCTGTCAGAGATCCCCATACAGCTCCCCCACCTGACAGACTCGCATCTGTTGAGATCACAGTCCAGGTTGGACGAACAAAAGAAGCCCCTTGGACTAAACGATGGTGATCTATCCACCACGTCAGAGAGAGTGGTACATTGGGATTTAAGGATATTAATTGTGATATCTTTGTATAATCCCTGCACCACTGGTTCAGCATACAAAGCTGAAGAGGTTGCATGTGAAAACGAGCAAAAGGGATCGCGTCCGATGCAGCAGTCATGAGACCTAGAATTTCCATGCACCAAGCTACCGAAGGGAATGATTGAGACTGAAGGTTTCAACAGGCTGAAACAAATTTCAGACGTCTCTTTTCTGTTAGAGACAAGGTCATAGACACTGAATCTATTTGAAAACCCAAAAAATGTTACCTTTGTCTGAGGAATCAACGAACTCTTTGGTAAATTGATCCTCCAACCATGTCTTTGAAGAAACAACACAAGTTGATTCGTGTGAGATTCTGCAGAATGTAAAGACTGAGCAAGTACCAAGATATCGTCCAAATAAGGAAATACCGCAATACCCTGTTCTCTGATTACAGAGAGAAGGGCACAGAGAACCTTTGAAAAGATCCTTGGAGCTGTTGCTAGGCCAAACGGAAGGGCCACAAACTGGTAATGCTTGTCTAGAAAAGAGAATCTCAGAAACTGAAAGTGATCTGGATGAATCGGAATTTGAAGATATGCATCCTGTAAATCTATTGTGGACATATAATGCCCTTGCTGAACAAAAGGCAGAATAGTCCTTATAGTTACCATTTTGAATGTTGGTATTCTTACATAACGATTCAATATCTTTAGATCCAGAACTGGTCTGAAGGAATTCTCCTTCTTTGGTACAATGAATAGATTTGAGTAAAACCCCAGACTCTGTTCTAGAACTGGAACTGGCACAATTACTCCAGCCAACTCTAGATCTGAAACACATTTCAGAAATGCCTGAGCCTTCACTGGGTTTATTGGAATGCGAGAGAGAAAAAATCTCCTCGCAGGCGGCCTTACCTTGAAACCTATTCTGTACCCTTGTGAAACAATGTTCTGAATCCAAAGACTGTGAATCGAATTGATCCAAATGTCTTTGAAAAAACATAACCTACCCCCTACCAGCTGTGCTGGAATGAGGGCCGCACCTTCATGTGGACTTGGGAGCTGGTTTTGACTTTCTAAAAGGCTTGGTTTTATTCCAGATTGGAGAAGGTTTCCAGACAGAAACCGTTCCTTTAGGGGAAGGGTCAGGCTTCTGTTCCTTATTCTGACGAAAGGAACGAAAACGATTAGCAGCCCTGTATTTACCTTTAGATTTTTTGTCCTGAGGCAAAAAAGTTCCTTTCCCCCCCAGTAACAGTTGAAATAATAGAATCCAACTGGGAACCAAATAATTTATTACCTTGGAAAGAAATAGAAAGCAAAGTTGACTTAGAAGACATATCTGCATTCCAAGTTTTAAGCCATAAAGCTCTTCTAGCTAAAATAGCTAAAGACATATACCTGACATCAACTCTAATGATATCAAAGATGGCATCACAAATAAAGTTATTAGCATGTTGAAGGAGTTTAACAATGCTATGAGTATTATGGTCTGATACTTGTTGTGCTAAAGCCTCCAACCAAAAAGTGGAAGCGGCAGCAACATCAGCCAAAGAAATTGCAGGCCTAAGAAGATTACCTGAACATAAATAAGCTTTCCTTAGAAAGGATTAAATCTTCCTATCTAAAGGATCCTGAAAGGAAGTACTATCTGCCGTAGGAATAGTAGTACGTTTAGCAAGAGTAGAGATAGCCCCATCAACTTTAGGGATATTGTCCCAAAACTCTAATCTGTCAGATGGCACAGGATACAATTTCTTAAACCTTTGAGAAGGAGTAAATGAAGTACCCATATTATTCCATTCCCGAGAAATTACTTCAGAAATAGCAGCAGGGACAGGAAAAACTTCTGGAATAACCATAGGAGGTTTAAAAACCGAATTTAAACGCTTAGTAGATTTAGTATCAAGAGGACTAGATTCCTCCATCTCTAAAGCGATTAAAACTTCTTTAAGTAAAGAGCGGATAAATTCCATCTTAAATAAATATGAAGATTTATCAGTGTCAATATCTGACACAGAATCCTCTGAACCAGAAAAATCCTCATCAGAAACAGACAAATCAGAATGACGGTGGTCATTTAAAATTTCATCTGAAAAATGAGAAGTTTTAAAAGACCTTTTACGTTTACTGGAAGGAGGAATAACAGACATAGCCTTCCTAATAGATTTAGAAACAAATTCTCTTATATTAACAGGAACATCCTGAGTATTAGATGTTGAGGGAACAGCAACAGGTAATGGTATATTACTAATGGAAATACTATCTGCATTAGCAAGCTTATCATGACATTCATCACAAACTACAGCCGGAGGAACAGTTACCACAAGTTTACAACAAATGCACTTAACTTTGGTAGAACGAGCATCAGGCAGCGTCTTTCCAGAAGAAGATTCTGATCCAGGGTCAATCTGAGACATCTTGCAATATGTAATAGAAAAAACAACATATAAAGCAAAATTATCAAATTCCTTAAATGACAGTTTCAGGAATGGGAAAGAATGCCAATGAATAAGCCTCTAGCAACCAGAAGCAATGAAAAAATGAGACTGAAATAATGTGAAAAAAAGGTGGAGACAAGAATGACGCCCACATTTTTTAGCGCCAAAAAAGACGCCCACATTATTGGCGCCTTAAATTTTTTGGCGCCAAGAATGACGCCACATCCGGTAACTTTTTAAAATTTTTGCACCAAAAAAGTCCGCGCCAAGAATAACGCAATAAATTGAAGCATTTTCAGCCCCCGCGAGCCTAACAGCCCACAGGGAAAAAAAGTCAATTTGAAAACAATTTTTAAGGTAAGAAAAAATTGAATATTCATATGCATTAACCCAAATAATGAAACTGACTTGTCTGAAATAAGGAATATTGATCATCCTGAATCAAGGCAAATATAAGTTTAAAGACATATATTTAGAACTTTATATATAAATTGCCCAACCATAGCTTAGAGTGTCACAAAAATAAGACTTACTTACCCCAGGACACTCATCTACATATAGAAGATAGCCAAACCAGTACTGAAACGAGAATCAGTAGAGGTAATGGTATATAAGAGTATATCGTCAATCTGAAAAGGGAGGTAAGAGATGAATCTCTACGACCGATAACAGAGAACCTATGAAATAGATCCCGTAGAAGGAGACCATTGAATTCAAATAGGCAATACTCTCTTCACATCCCTCTGACATTCACTGCACTCTGAGAGGAAAACCGGGCTCCAGCCTGCTGCGAAGCGCATATCAACGTAGAATCTAGCACAAACTTACTTCACCACCTCCACGGGAGGCAAAGTTTGTAAAACTGAATTGTGGGTGTGGTGAGGGGTGTATTTATAGGCATTTTGAGGTTTGGGAAACTTTGCCCCTCCTGGTAGGAATGTATATCCCATACGTCACTAGCTCATGGACTCTTGCTAATTACATGAAAGAAATCCAGATTTTAAAATAACAGTTAATAGGAGGACTAGGCTCCTAAAAGCTAAAAATAACAAATTTTCCTTAACAAAGAATGTTCAAATGAAAAATAAGGAGAATTTTAACAAAACTGTCTCTGATACAGGATCCTTTGAAGCAAAGAAAACCTTCATCAGTAGAATAAATTAAGTATGCTGTCGGTCAGAAGAAAATTAATTAAATCTTAACAATTTTGAAAAGACCTCGTAAGTTTACTTATTGCATAATAGCAGTCATAACCTTTCATGATATAAGCAATAGCATGTGATGTTTGCAGATGAAATCAAATACATGAACTGAATACGAAAAAACAGTAAATGTCATTGTACATGTAGAAACAGAACTAGCATAAAATATGATAAATAAATGCCACATAACTGAGCTGAAGACATAACAGCTTAATAATGAAAAGAACACACTTCGCTTTGTAGAATTGTGTTTCAGGGCATCATAGTTTCTACAGTAACATCAGAGTTGGGATCAGAATGAGACATCTCGCAAAATGTAAAAGAAAAAGAAAAATAACATTAGGCAAAACATTCAATTTCCACAATGTAACAGATCAGTAGATAGGAAAACAAAGATAGTATTTTTTTTTTAAAGCAAAAAATTAAATAAAAAAAAAAGCAGGCATAATGGCTTTCAAAATTCATGAAAACAGCAAGCAATAGAGGGAGAGGGTAAAATAACTAAATGTTGGCGCCAAGAATGACACATAATGCTAAAGGAAGTTAAAAAAAAAATTGCCGCAAAACACCAGAAAATGACACAACTCGCGTCATAACAAACGCGATGCCAAAACTAGCATCAACAAAGATGCAGGAAATGATGAAATTTGCACAATCAAAGGCGCAACTTCGCACCAAAAAAAATTTGCATCAAGAATGACGCAATAAACTGCATTTTGAGTCCTTGCGAGCCTTAGAATAAGACTGAACCCCTGGTAAGAAAAAAGTTTAAATAAACTTCCCAAAACATGATTCCTATACTGAAACTGGTTAGACTGCAAAGGGAAATATACATAGACCTGACTTATGGTAAATATAAGTAAAATACATATATTTAAAACTTTATATTAATACATAAAGCGCCAAACCATAGCTGAGAGTGTCTTAAACAATCATACATTACTTACCGAAAGACACCCATCCACATATAGCAGATAGCCAAACCAGTACTGAAAACTATCAGCAGAGGTAATGGTATATAAGTGTATATCGTCGATCTGAAAGGGGAGGTAGGAGATGAATCCCTACGACCGATAACAGAGAACCCTTAGAGAAACCATAAAATCAATAGGCGATACTCTCTTCACATCCCTCTGACAAACACTGTACTCTGAGAGGAATTGGGCTTCAGAATGCTTAAAAGCGCTTATCATAGAAGAAAAAAAAAAATCAAGCACAAACTTACTTCACTACCTCCGTAGGAGGCAAAGTTGGTAAAACTAAGTTGTGGGAGGTGTATTTATAGGCATTTGAGGTTTGGGAAACTTTGCCCCTCCTGGTAGGAATGTATATCCCATAAGTCACTAACTCATGGACTCTTGCCAATTACATGAAAGAAAAATGTTATTGGTTTAGTTAAAGAACACTATTTAATTTTTAATGCTTGCCCCTCCCACTTAGGTCCTGTTGCAGATCTAATCCAGTCATCTTCTATTCAGTGAGCTTCATAAAACTCAGTATGGGTTGATTATATGATCATAGATTTGGCATTAAAGGGACAGTAAACTTTAATTCAGAAAGAACATACAATTTTTAACAAATTTTCCAATTTACTTTATCTAATTTGCTTTGTTCTCTTGGTGTCCATTGTTGAAAAGCATACATAGGTATGCTAAGAAGCAATGCACTACTGTGAGCTAGCTGCTTGTCACTGTCTCACCCAATGTGTTGAGCTAGGCCCCAGTAGAGCATTGTTGTCCTTCAACAGGATGCCAAGAGGATGAATAATATTTGACAACAGAAGCAAATCTGAAAATTGTATGCTCTATGTGAAACCCAGAAATGTACGTCCCTTTAGGGTCTATTTCTCAACTCGGTAAGTTTATTGCTATGAAGAAAAGGCAAGTTAATTCTGCAGATAAAACAATTTATGTTTACCTGATAAATTGCTTTCTCCTACGGTGTGTCCGGTCCCCGGCTTCATCCTTACTTGTGGGATATTCTCATTCCCTACAGGAAATGGCAAAGAGAGCACACAGCAAAGCTGTCCATATAGCCTCCCCTCTGGCTCCGCCCCCCAGTCATTCGACCGACGGTTAGGAGAAAAAAGGAGAAACCATAAGGTGCCGTGGTGACTGTAGTGTACAAAAAATAAAAATTTTAAACCTGACTAAAAGCCAGGGCGGGCCGTGGACCGGACACACCGTAGGAGAAAGAAATTTATCAGGTAAACATAAATTCTGTTTTCTCCTACATTGGTGTGTCCGGTCCACGGCTTCATCCTTACTTGTGGGAACCAATACCAAAGCTTTAGGACACGGATGAAGGGAGGGAACAAGTCAGGTAACCTAAACGGAAGGCACCACTGCTTGCAAAACCTTTCTCCCAAAAATAGCCTCAGAAGAAGCAAAAAGTATCGAATTTGTAAAATTTGGTAAATGTATACAGAGAAGACCAAGTCGCTGCCTTACAGATCTGTTCAACAGAAGCCTCATTCTTGAAGGCCCATGTGGAAGCCACAGCCCTAGTAGAGTGAGCTGTAATTCGTTCAGGAGGCTGCCGTCCGGCAGTCTCATAAGCTAATCGGATGATGCTTTTTAGCCAAAAGGAAAGAGAGGTAGCAGTAGCTTTCTGACCTCTCCTCTTACCAGAATAGACGACAAACAATGATTAAGTCTGTCTGAAATCCTTTGTTGCTTCTAAATAGAATTTTAATGCACAAACCACATCTAGGTTATGTAACAAACGTTCCTTCTTCGAAACTGGATTCGGACACAGAGAAGGAACAACTATTTCCTGGTTAATATTCCTGTTGGAAACCACCTTTGGAAGAAAACCAGGCTTGGTACGTAAAACTACCTTATCTGTATGAAAAACCAGATAGGGTGAAGTACACTGCAAAGCAGACAATTCAGAAACTCTTCTAGCAGAAGAAATAGCAACCAAAAACAGAACTTTCCAAGATAGTAACTTAATATCTATGGAATGTAAAGGTTCAAACGGAACCCCTTGAAGAACTGAAAGAACTAAATTCAAACTCCATGGAGGAGTCACAGGTCTGTAGACAGGCTTAATTCTAACCAATGCCTGTACGAACACCTGAACATCTGGCACAGCTGCCAGACGTCTGTGTAACAAGACAGACAGAGCAGATATCTGTCCCTTTAAAGAACTGGCTGACAGACCTTTCTCCAGACCTTCTTGGAGAAAGGAAAGAATCCTTGGAATTCTAATTTTACTCCATGAGTAACCCTTAGATTCGCACCAATAGAGATATTTCTGCCATATCTTGTGGTAAATTCTCCTGGTTACAGGCTTTCTAGCCTGAACCAGAGTATCTATAACAGATTCCGAAAACCCACGCTTAGATAGAATCAAGCGTTCAATCTCCAAGCAGTCAGCCGCAGAGAAACTAGGTTTGAATGTTCGAATGGACCTTGCACTAGAAGGTCCTGTCTCAATGGTAGCTTCCATGGTGGAGCCGATGACATATTCACCAGGTCTGCATACCAAGTCCTGCGTGGCCACGCAGGAGCTATTAGAATCACCGAAGCCTTCTCCTGTTTGATCCTGGCTACTAGCCTGGGGAGTAGAGGAAACGGTGGAAAGACATAAGCTAGATTGAATGACCAAGGCGCCACTAATGCATCTACCAATGTCGCCTTGGGATCCCTGGACCTGGACCCGTAGCGTGGAACCTTGGAGTTCTGACGAGACACCATCAGATCCAGATCTGGAATGCCCCATAGTTGAGTTAACTGGGCAAAGACCTCCGGGTGAAGTTCCCACTCCCCCGGATGGAAAGTCTGACGACTCAAATAATCCGCCTCCCAGTTGTCTACTCCTGGGATGTGAATTGCAGATAGATGGCAGGAGTGATCCTCCGCCCATTTGATGATCTTGGATACTTCTCTCATCGCCAGGGAACTCTTCGTTCCTCCCTGATGATTGATGTACGCTACAGTCGTCATGTTGTCCGACTGAAATCTTATGAATTTGGCCTTCGCTAGTTGAGGCCAAGCCAGGAGCGTATTGAATATCGCTCTTAATTCCAAAATGTTTATCGGGAGAAGAGATTCTTCCCTAGACCATAGACCCTGAGCTTTCAGGGAGTCCCACACCACGCCCCAGCCTAGGAGACTGGCGTCGGTCGTGACAATGATCCACTCTGGTCAGCGGAAACTCATTCCCTGCGACAGGTGATCCTGAGCCAACCACCAGAGAAGTGAGTCTCTGGTTTTCTGGTCCATTTGAATCTGGGGAGACAAGTCTGCATAATCCCCATTCCACTGTTTGAGCATGCACAGTTGCAATGGTCTTAAATGAATTCGAGCAAACGGAACCACGTCCATTGCCGCAACCATTAGTCCTATCACCTCCATGCACTGAACTATGGAGGGCTGAGGAATGGATTGAAGAACTCGCAAGCGTTCAGAAGCTTTAACTTCCTGACCTCTGTCAGAAAGATCTTCATTTCTACGAAGTCTATTATTGTTCCCAGAAAGGGAACCCTTGTGGACGGGGACAGAGAACTTTTTTCGATGTTCACCTTCCACCCGTGAGACCTGAGAAAGGCTAAAACAATGTCTGTATGAGCCCTTGCTTTGGAAGGGGACGACGCTTGTATTAGAATGTCGTCTAGGTAAGGTGCTACTGCAATGCCCCTCAGCCTTAGCACCGCTAGAAGGGACCCTAGCACCTTTGTGAAAATTCTGGGAGCAGTGGCTAAACCGAACGGAAGAGCCACAAACTGGTAATGCTTGTCCAGAAAGGCGAACCTCAGGAACTGATGGTGATCTTTGTGGATAGGAATATGCAGGTACGCATCCTTTAAGTCCACGGTAGTCATGTATTGACCCTCCTCGTTGGTAAAATTGTCCGAATGGTTTCCATTTTGAATGATGGAACTCTGAGGAATTTGTTTAGAATTTTTAAATCCAGAATTGGCCTGAAAGTTCCTTCTTTTTTGGGAACTACAAACAGGTTTGAGTAAAAACCCAGTCCTTGTTCTGCTGTTGGAACTGGGTGTATCACTCCCATCTTTAATAGGTGCCTATGCCTGTCTCTTTATCTGGTCTAAAGATAAGCGAGACAAGTGGAACCTTCCCCTTGGAGGAAGTTCCTTGAACTCTAGAAGATACCCCCGAGAAACAATTTCTAGTGCCCAGGGGTCCGGAACATCTCTTGCCCAAGCCTGAGCAAAGAGAGAAAGTCTGCCCCCTACTAGATCCGGTCCAGGATCGGGGGCTACCCCTTCATGCTGTCTTGGTAGCAGCAGCAGGCTTTTTGGCATGTTTTCCCTTGTTCCAGCCTTGCAATGGTTTACATGCTGGTTTAGGCTGGGAAGTGTTACCCTCTTGTCTAGAGGCTGCAGAGTTAGAAGCCGGTCCGTTCCTAAAATTGCGAAAGGAACGAAAATTAGACTTATTTTTTGCTTTGAAAGGCCTATCCTGTGGAAGGGCATGGCCCTTTCCCCCAGTGATGTCTGAAATAATCTCCTTCAATTCCGGCCCGAAAAGGGTCTTACCCTTGAAAGGAATATTAAGCAATTTTGTTTTGGACGACACATCCGCCGACCAAGATTTTAGCCAAAGCGCCCTGCGCGCCACTATTGCAAAACCTGAATTTTTCGCCACTAATTTAGCCAATTGAAAAGCGGCATCCAAAATAAAGGAATTAGCCAACTTTAGTTCGTGAATTCTGTCCATGACCTCATCATATGGAGTCTTCTTTGGAGCGAATTTTCTAGTTCATCGAACCAAAAAGACGCCGCCGTGGTGACAGGAATAATGCACGAAATTGGTTGAAGAAGGAAACCTTGCTGAACAAAAATCTTCTTAAGCAATCCTTCCAATTTTTTATCCATAGGATCTTTGAAAGCGCAACTGTCCTCTATAGGAATAGTTGTACGCTTAGCTAATGTTGAAACTGCCCCCTCTACCTTAGGGACCGTTTGCCATGCATCCCTTCTGGGGTCGACAATGGGGAACATTTTCTTAAATATAGGAGGGGGAACAAAAAGGTACACCTGGCTTCTCCCACTCCTTAGTCACTATGTCCGCCACCCTCTTGGGTATCGGAAACGCATCAGCGTGCACTGGGACCTCTAAAAATGTGTCCATTTTGCATAACTTCTCTGGAATCACCAAAGTATCACAATCATCAAGTGTAGCTAGTACCTCCTTAAGCAGAGCGCGGATATGTTCTAGCTTAAATTTAAATGCCACGATATCAGGTCCTGCCTGCTGAGAAATTTTTCCTGAGTCAGAGATTTCTCCCTCGGACAGACCCTCCCTCACTGCCAACTCAGATTGATGTGAGGGCATAACAGATAAATTATCCTCTGCGCCTACTTGCTCATCCTCTGTATTTAAAACTGAGCAATCACGCTTTCTAGGAAATGCTGGCAGTTTGGATAAAAGAGCTGCTAGAGAATTATCCATTACTGCTGTTAATTGTTGCATAGTAACAAGCATTGGTGCGCTAGATGTACTAGGTATCGCCTGCGCGGGCAAAGCTGGTATTGACACAGAAGGAGAGGATGATGAACTATCCCCACTACCTTCATTTAAAGAATCATCTTGGGCAACATTATTAAATGTGACAGTACTGTCCTTTTTGGACGCCATGGCACAATTCGCACATACATTTAATGGGGGAACTACCTTGGCCTCCATACACACAGAACATAGGCTATCTGAAGGTACAGACATGTTAAACAGACTTAGGCAGGTTTTTAATGCAGTAAAAACAATTTTAAACAAAACCGTTATTTCTTTATTTCTGAATGATAGAAAAAACTCAAAGAAATATCCGATCTTTATGAAATTTATAGCCCAGTGTCTTAATGCTTTGAAAGTATTGCACACCAATTTTCAAGCCACTTAACCCCTAAATGTCCAAACCGGAGCAAAAATAACAATTAACCGGTTAAAACACACTACAGTCCCTGCCACAGTCTTTGCTGCGGCGTTTACCTTCCTTAGGGGTTATTCACAACAGTAATAAGCCTCTCTGAAGTCCTTTACTAAGCCTCTGGACCTTCTACGTGAAGCTGCATGAACTGCCTAGTGAAAAGTAACTGCGCAACTGAGGCGCGAAAATGAGGCCTCCTCCCTCTGCATTCCAGAGTGAAGGGGCCTTTCTGACAAGATTAGGTGTCTAAACGGCTGCCAGGCGAAAATAAAGTTCCCCAAAAGTGATATGATAAAAACCAAGCAACTTAGCCCATAATAGTGTCAACCAGCATAGAGCCCAAGTTATAAGCCTTAATTCTGTTACTGAGTCTAAGAAAATGGCTTACCTATCCCAGAAGGGAAAACTGACAGTCTTCTAGCATTACAAAGTCTTGTTAGAAAAGCGACTGATCATACCTGAAGCAGATAAGCCTGCAAACTGTTCCCCCCAACTGAAGTTCTCTGGTTTCAACAGTCCTGCGTGGGAACAGCAATGGATTTTAGTTACTGGTGCTAAAATCATACTCCTCTTTTAACAGAAATCTTCATCACTTTCTGTTGTAGAGTAAATAGTACAAACCGGCACTATTTTAAAATAACAAACTCTTGATAGAAGAAATAAAAAAGTACAACTAACACCACATACTCTTTACCATCCCCGTGGAGATGCTACTTGTACAGAGCGGCAAAGAGAATGACTGGGGACCGGACACACCAATGTAGGAGAAATAACCTTAAGATTATAATGTATCTTAAATAGAAACTATCTTTAGAAAGATTGATTCTCAAAAATAGTTTTAATTTAAAAATAAAAATCCTATTTAAATTCAAGTTTGTTTTTTGTTTTGTTTTTAGAAATCATTGATTTTTATCCGCCCAGGTATATACCTTTAATTAGATTAATAAGATGTATTAAAATACAAATAAAAACAATAGTAATGCTACTACAAAAAACATAATTTATGCTTACCTGATAAATGTATTTCTCTTGTAGTGTATCCAGTCCACGGATCATCCATTACTTATGGGATATTCTCCTTCCCAACAGGAAGTTGCAAGAGGATCACCCACAGCAGAGCTGCTATATAGCTCCTCCCCTAACTGCCATATCCAGTCATTCGACCGAAACAAACAGAGAAAGGAGAAACCATAGGGTGCAGTGGTGACTGTAGTGTAATTAAATTTTAGACCTGCCTTAAAATGACAGGCCGGGCCGTGGACTGGATACACTACAAGAGAAATAAATTTATCAGGTAAGCATAAATTATGTTTTCTCTTGTTAAGTGTATCCAGTCCACGGATCATCCATTACTTATGGGATACCAATACCAAAGCTAAAGTACACGGATGATGGGAGGGACAAGGCAGGGATTAAGGGGAAGGAACCACTGCCTGAAGAACCTTTCTCCCAAAAACAGCCTCTGAAGAAGCAAAAGTAAAATTTGTAAAATTTTCAAAAAGTGTGAAGCGAAGACCAAGTCGCGGCCTTGCAAATCTGTTCAACAGAGGCCTCATTTTTAAAGGCCCAGGTGGAAACCACAGCTCTAGTAGAATGAGCTGTAATTCTTTCAGGGGGCTGCTGTCCAGCAGTCTCATAGGCTAGGCGTATAATACTCCGAAGCCAAAAGGAAAGAGAGGTTGCCGAAGCTTTTTGACCTCTCCTCTGTCCAGAATAAACGACAAACAGGGAAGATGTTTGACGAAAATCTTTAGTAGCTTGTAAGTAAAACTTCAAGGCACGGACTACGTCCAGATTATGTAAAAGACGTTCCTTCTTTGAAGAAGGATTAGGACACAATGATGGAACAACAATCTCTTGATTGATATTCTTGTTAGAAACCACCTTAGGTAAAAACCCAGGTTTGGTACGCAGAACTACCTTATCTGCATGAAAAATCAGATAAGGTGAATCACATTGTAAGGCAGATAGCTCAGAGACTCTCCGAGCCGAGGAAATAGCCATCAAAAACAGAACTTTCCAAGATAAAAGGTTAATATCCATGGAATGAAGGGGTTCAAACGGAACTCCTTGAAGAACTTTAAGAACCAAGTTTAAGCTCCATGGGGGAGCAACAGGTTTAAACACAGGCTTAATTCTAACCAAAGCCTGACAAAATGCTTGGACGTCTGGAACTTCTGCCAGACGCTTGTGCAAAAGAATAGACAGAGCAGAAATCTGTCCCTTTAAGGAACTAGCTGATAATCCTTTGTCCAAACCCTCTTGGAGAAAGGACAATATCCTAGGAATCCTAACCTTACTCCATGAGTAATTCTTGGATTCACACCAGTAAAGATATGTACGCCATATCTTGTGATAGATTTTCCTGGTAACAGCCTTTCGTGCCTGTATTAAGGTATCAATGACTGACTCGGAGAAGCCACGCTTTGATAGAATCAAGCGTTCAATCTCCATGCAGTCAGTCTCAGAGAAATTAGATTTGGATGATTGAAAGGACCTTGTATTAGAAGGTCCTGTCTTAGAGGCATTTTGGCAATCAGTCGAGGGAGCAGAGGACACGGTGGAAACACATAAGCCAGGTTGAAGAACCAAGGCACTGCTAGAGCATCTATCAGCGTCGCTTCTGGGTCCCTGGACCTGGATCCGTAACAAGGAAGCTTGGCGTTCTGGCGAGACGCCATGAGATCCAACTCTGGTTTGCCCCAACGATGAATCAATTGAGCAAACACCTCCGGATGGAGTTCCCACTCCCCCGGGTGAAAAGTCTGACGACTTAGAAAATCAGCCTCCCAGTTCTCCACGCCTGGGATATGGATTGCTGACAGGTGGCAAGAGTGAGTCTCTGCCCAGCGAATTATCTTGGAGACTTCTAACATCGCTAGGGAACTCCTGGTTCCCCCTTGATGGTTGATGTAAGCCACAGTCGTGATATTGTCCGACTGAAATCTGATGAACCTCAGTGTTGCTAACTGAGGCCAAGCCAGAAGAGCATTGAATATTGCTCTTAACTCCAGAATATTTATCAGAAGGAGTTTCTCCTCCTGAGTCCACGATCCCTGTGCCTTCAGGGAGTTCCAGACTGCACCCCAACCTAGAAGGCTGGCATCTGTTGTTACAATTGTCCAATCTAGCCTGCAAAAGGTCATACCCTCGGACAGGTGGACCCGAGACAACCACCAGAGAAGAGAATCTCTGGTCTCTTGATCCAGATTTAGCAGAGGGGACAAATCTGTGTAATCCCCATTCCACTGACTTAGCATGCATAATTGCAGCGGTCTGAGATGTAGGCGCGCAAATGGCACTATGTCCATTGCCGCTACCATTAAACCGATCACCTCCATACACTGAGCCACCGAAGGGCGCGGAATGGAATGAAGAATACGGCAAGCATTTAGAAGCTTTGATAACCTGGACTCCGTCAGGTAAATTTTCATCTCTACAGAATCTATAAGATTCCCTAAGAAGGAGACTCTTGTGAGTGGGGATAGAGAACTCTTTTCCTCGTTCACTTTCCACCCGTGCGATCTCAGAAATGCCAGAACTATCTCTGTATGAGACTTGGCAATTTGAAAGCTTGACGCCTGTATCAGGATGTCGTCTAGATATGGAGCCACCGCTATGCCTCGCGGTCTTAGAACCGCCAGAAGTGAGCCCAGAACCTTCGTAAAGATTCTCGGGGCTGTAGCCAACCCGAAGGGAAGAGCTACAAATTGGTAATGCCTGTCTAGAAAGGCAAACCTTAGGAACCGATGATGATCTTTGTGAATCGGTATGTGAAGGTAGGCATCCTTTAAGTCCACTGTGGTCATGTACTGACCCTCTTGGATCATGGGTAGGATGGTCCGAATAGTTTCCATTTTGAAAGATAGAACTCTGAGGAATTTGTTTAAGATCTTTAGATCCAAAATTGGTCTGAAGGTTCCCTCTTTTTTGGGAACCACAAACAGATTTGAATAAAAACCCTGTCCTTGTTCCGTCCGCGGGAACTGGATGGATCACTCCATTACTAGGAGGTCTTGCACACAGCGTAGGAATGCCTCTTTCTTTATCTGATTTGCAGATAACCTTGAAAGATGAAATCTCCCTTGTGGAGGGGAAGCTTTGGAGTCCAGAAGATATCCCTGAGATATGATCTCCAACGCCCAGGGATCCTGAACATCTCTTGCCCACGCCTGGGCGAAGAGAAAAAGTCTGCCCCCTACTAGATCCGTCGCCGGATAGGGGGCCGTTCCTTCATGCTGTCTTAGAGGCAGCAGCAGGCTTTCTGGCCTGCTTGCCTTTGTTCCAGGACTGGTTAGGTTTCCAGGCCTGCTTAGATTGAGCAAAAGTTCCCTCTTGTCTTGAAGCGGAGGAAGTTGATGCTGCACCTGCCTTGGAATTTCGAAAGGCACGAAAATTAGACTGTTTGGCCTTTGATTTGGCCCTGTCCTGAGGAAGGGTATGACCCTTACCTCCAGTAATGTCAGCAATAATTTCTTTCAAACCAGGCCCGAATAAGGTCTGCCCCTTGAAAGGAATGTTGAGTAATTTAGACTTTGAAGTCACGTCAGCTGACCAGGATTTGAGCCATAGCGCCCTACGCGCCTGGATGGCGAATCCGGAATTCTTAGCCGTTAGTTTAGTCAAATGAACAATGGCATCAGAAACAAATGAGTTAGCTAACTTAAGAGTTCTAAGCTTGTCAACAATTTCAGTCAATGGAGCTGTATGGATGGCCTCTTCCAGGGCCTCAAACCAGAATGCCGCCGCAGCAGTGACAGGGGCAATGCATGCAAGGGGCTGTAAAATAAAACCTTGTTGAATAAACATTTTCTTAAGGTAACCCTCTAATTTTTTATCCATTGGATCTGAAAAAGCACAACTGTCCTCAACCGGGATAGTGGTACACTTTGCTAAAGTAGAAACTGCTCCCTCCACCTTAGGGACAGTCTGCCATAAGTCCCGTGTAGTGGCATCTATTGGAAACATTTTTCTAAATATAGGAGGTGGGGAAAAGGGCACACCGGGCCTATCCCACTCCTTACTAATAATTTCTGTAAGCCTTTTAGGTATTGGAAAAACATCAGTACTCACCGGCACTGCATAGTATTTATCCAGCATACACAATTTCTCTGGCACTGCAATTGTGTCACAGTCATTCAGAGCAGCTAATACCTCCCCAAGCAATACACGGAGGTTCTCAAGCTTAAATTTAAAATTAGAAATCTCTTTTTTGACAAAATTTGAAATAACAGTGAAAAAAGGCAGTTACACTAACAAAATTTTTACAGTGTATGTAACAAGTCAGCAGAGCATTGCACCCACTTGCAAATGGATGATTAACCCCTTAATAACAAAAACAGAATAATAAATGACAAAAACGTTTTTTTAAACACAGTCACAACAACTGCCACAGTCTACTGTGATTGTTACCCTCCTCAAACACGACTTTGAAGCCTTTTGAGCCCTTCAGAGATGTCCTGTATCATGCAGAGGGAAGCTGAATGTCTCTGTCAGTATTTTTAGCTACACAGAAAAGCACTAAAATAGGCCCTTCCCACTCATATTGCAACAGTGGAAAGCTTCAGGAAACTGTCTCTTGGCAAAAATCAAACCAGCCATGTGGAAAAAAACTAGGCCCCAATAAGTTTTGTCACCAAACATATATAAAAACGATTAACATGCCAGCAAACGTTTTATATTACATTTTTATAAGAGTATGCATCTCTATTAATAAGCCTGATACCAGTAGCTATCACTGCATTTAAGGCTTTACTTACATTAATCCGGTATAAGCAGCATTTTCTAGCAAATTCCATCCCTAGAAAAATATTAACTGCACATACCTTATTGCAGGAAAACCTGCACGCCATTCCCTCTCTGAAGTTACCTCACTCCTCAGAATATGTGAGAACAGCAATGGATCTTCGTTACTTCTGCTAAGATCATAGAAAATGCAGGCAGATTCTTCTTCTAAATACTGCCCGAGATAAACAGCACACTCCGGTACCATTTAAAAATAACAAACTTTTGATTGAAGAAATAAACTAAGTATAAAACACCACTCTCCTCTTACGACCTCCATCTTTGTTGAGGGTTGCAAGAGAATGACTGGATATGGCAGTTAGGGGAGGAGCTATATAGCAGCTCTGCTGTGGGTGATCCTCTTGCAACTTCCTGTTGGGAAGGAGAATATCCCATAAGTAATGGATGATCCATGGACTGGATAAACTTAACAAGAGAAAAGGAGATTAAACATCTCAAGCTGCCTTCAGAGGCCAAAAAGCAAAATCTATAACCTTGGTTCTCAAAAATGTTGCAAATTGCGGACTATGGGGCCGAATTATCAAGCTCCAAATGGAGCTTGATGCCCATTTCAGCGCGAGCCTTCAGGCTAGCCGGAAACGGCAGTCTAAAGACAGCTGCTCCATAACTTGTCCACCTGCTTTGAGGCTGCGGGCATCAATCCGCCCGATCCTATACGATCGGGCTGATTGACACCCCCAGCGAGCCTCATTGCAGGGGGTGGCATTGCACAAGCAGTTCACAAGAACTGCTTGTGCAATGATAAATGCCGACAGCGTATGCTGTCGGCGAGCTGGCAGCTGCTATTTTTTTTGTTCAGAATGAGGCTCCTTTAAAGTCTATGGGGATTACGATCCTGTGTTTGAAACTTTGCAAAGTCTTTTTTCTGCATTTATCGATGTGCGGCAGACATGATACGCTACATCGTATCATGTCGGCTCGCACATTTATAAATCGGCCCCTATAGCTATTGATTTGAAGATTTTGCTTTCTGACCTAACTAGCGTGGGAGAGGCACAATGTTTATTTAAACGCAAGACCTGTTTTCTCAATCCTATGATTAAAGTGATTGTAAACTTTAAGTATTTGCTGCTAGTATATAAAATTACTATAAAAAATAAAAACAGGTGCACTTTCATTAATTTTTTAAGAAGCCTCTTTTCTAAAATATTTACCATCAGAAGATGGTAACCATCGCACCGTTCCTCTGCCCGCATCTCCTACTTTATTTAGTTGAGCGATGACGAATCCGGCTTCATCCAATCGTTGCATGCCCCATGAACTGGACTCCAAATGGGGCACGCAACGATTGGATGAAGCCAGATTCATAATCGCTCAGCTAAATAAAGTAGGAGATGCGGGCAGAGGAACAGCGCGATGTTTACCATCTCGAAATGTTAAATATTTTAGAAATGAAGAGTCTTAAAAAAAAATTTTAAGTGCCCCTGTTTTTTTTTTATAGTAATTTTATATACTAGCCAGCAAATACTTTAAGTTTAGAAATCACTTTAAGCTGATCAGATTGAATGCTATAAAACAGTTATGGCCAATTTCCTAACACATGGGGCACTAATCAATAGTTTGGAAGCCGTAAGAGGAGCATATTAAAAATGTATGATCAGTAGACAATTTTTTTTATACATTTCCTAAAATGTTAGTAGCACAGAGTCAGTTTTAGGTTCTGTCTGCTCTCAGAAGGCTTTGTTCACCCCAAAGTATACATTTTAGTTGGGGGGTTTTTTTTTTGGGGGGGGGGCACAAAAACTATGGCATGTGTTGTTAGTTCTGTTTTTTGCTGAAGGGCTGCACAAACCAGTGCCAAGAGCCACATGAAGCCCTTGGGCCACCAGTTGACCACCCCTGCTATAATACAAAAAGCATTTGTAGAACAGAAAAGAAAAAAACAACAAACACAATCATTAATCATACAGGTTAACAAATATACAGAAAGCAAAATGTGATCTTTTTCTTACCAAGGTTTAAACGTAGCACACCAAGCAGCCCATATGCATCAATGACTTTGCTGTACGTGCTCTTAATTGCTTCTTTTTCTGCTGAGGCTTAAAAAAAAAACACAGAATAACAATTATTTCTGGTTGTAAAATAATAGCAAGTCATATGGATGGGGTAAGGACCCAGGAGGTGGGTAGCTCATTTGGGAATAGGTTTCAGTAGTGGTTGTGAGAAATAATGCATTTTAATTTAAAGGGACATTAACTCCTTAAGTGCAGAGCCATTTCACACTTTTGTGCTAGAGTTGTTTGGTACTCACTGAATTTACACCTACATTTTAACTTGTTTTCTATGAAGTACCCACACAAATCATACCCACCATGCATTTTTAAAAAAAAAATATTTTTTGTTTGCACAAATAATATAAAATATGTGTGTAAGTGCGGGGGAGCATATTTTTTGTGTAATAGAGTACAGCGTACATGGTAAAGAGCGGCAAGGGAGTCATCATCTCCTAGATATTATTAATAATAATAATAATGTGCGTCGCAACGTTATCTTTTTACCATGCATAATTGAAAATTTTATTGAAAATTAGGAGTCCTTTAAGGAGACAAGACAAGTAACAAAGATTTGAGCGGATCAAAGCATAGCTAACACTAATAACATTCATGAGGTTAGGGATTAAGTAATTACGAACAGTAAAATAGAGAGTATTTAACAGCAGAAGAGCAGGCAAGAATGAATGTTATATAAGGGCTGGTAGTTCAAGACAGTTTGTTAAATGAGTGATATTTAAGGGATAACCAACATCAAAAGTATTTGACTCCACAGTGTGTGTGTAGGAGATGCATTAAAGGGACAGTTTACCCAAAAACTTTATATCCTTTCATTTGCTCCCAACAATCCATTTTACCTGCTGGAGTGCATTACATTGTTTACAAATAGCAAATTCAGCTATTTCTTTTGCAAAAAGAAGCATAAATTAGCAATTTCTCATACATTTCGTTTGCTTAGCTGGTATAACAAGTCATGGGGAACACATTCAGAGAACTGTCCCTTTAAGGTTGTAAATGTGATGATTATGTCGCATGGTCAACAAAAAATAAAAGTTGTTGAATGCTTTGCAAGAGTAAGTAATGCCCCTTTCTTAGTGAATTCTAGAAAAACATTAAACTCAGTAGCTAAATTACAGAACTGTGTAAAGATTACTTCTAATTTATTTGTATTTATTATTAGCATGAGGAAGAGAGATTACATAAACATTTAAAGAGACATGATCCCAAAGTCAGAGATCCTATGGTTGAATCTTAAAACAAAATACAATGCACAGTTATACCCTTTTCGCACAGCTGAAACCCACTTAACCTACCTGGGCATTCACATTTCTACTAACCCACAGCAATGGTACCAACAAAACATAACCCCTATTATCCACCAAATTAGAACTGATCTGACTTTCTGGCAAAACCTACTGCTCTCTTTAATGGGCAAAGTACATATCAAAATGATGGTCCTACCAAAGCTCCTATACCCAATGCAAATGCTTCCCCTTCTATTAAGACAGAGAGACATATCACTTCTTAATAACATGTTTCGCACCTTTCTATGGAAGGGGGGTAGACCTAGGATAGGCATACATAAGCTATATCTCCCATACTTGAAGGGAGGACTAGGCCTTCCAAACCTCCTTTATTATAGCTGGTCATCCCTGGCGAAGTTTGCGCTGGATTGGAAGCTGAATACCCAACACTTCTCCAGCGCTGACTTGGAAGGGGCCTCGATGATTCAGATGTCCCCCTCCTTTCTGCCGCACGCCACTTTATCTGAACTGCCAACAACTATTCAACACCACCCTATGTTTCGAGACATACTCTTGGGTTGGAGAGCAATGACTAAAGCCCTGACTTGGGACCCCAGTCACACTAAGGACCTCTCCATTGTGGGAAACCCTAGATTTCAACCTGGCTCAATGTACCCTGTCTTCACTACCTGGAAATCCTTGGGCGTGGATAACATAGATAAATTGCTAGACACCACCACTAAATCAGTTCTACCCTTTGATAACATATGCAGAAAATACTTAATTCCATACACTAGCAGATTTGACTACTTTCAAGTTTGGCACTACATCAACCACATCTTGCAAAACTGTGAGACGTTCTGGGATAGGTCGCCCTTGGCCCGGACGGTTACACAGTTTCAATTATGCAATTTTGCCATATCCCCCATCTAAAGTACACTGATACAGACCAAAATCCCTGCAGCACAGTCAAAACTTTTGGCAGTTTGGAGTAGGAAACTACATTACGCACCCTCCACCAAACTTATTTACGATGGCTTAAATCTCACATGGTCTGTGACTCTCGCAGCTGACCTTAGAGAGTCTCAGATAAGCGTTTTGTATCAGCACTACCAGACCCCAAGTAGATTAAGTAAATGCAGAAAAGACTTTTCTAATGTTTGTGGCAAGTGCTCTTACCCAGACCCAGATTTCCTACACTACTTGGTACTGCCCCAAACGTCATAGATACTGGAGCCAAGTATCTTTCTGGCTTTCCAGAATAACATCTAGGCCTGTCACCCTCACACATACTCTATTCTTGGACCGTTTGACGGTTATAGGACAGGATAAGAGGTTCTTAGTCAATTGTATAATTATAGCCAGAAAATGTATCTTCCACAAATGGCTTCATAGAGAAGTTCCATCCATCAAGTTCTTTAAGCAAATGATCCTGACAAACATGCTATGTGAACAATATGACACTTTATTTGATGTCAATACAAGAGTGGTACGCTTCATTGGCAAGTGGAGCCTATTTTTAACATCTCTAGATCACCCAACCCAAAAACAAATCCTTTATCCCTTTAAAAACACCATCTACATGATGGAGGCAAATCTTAGAGGTGAATGGACTGTCTGGTCTGACGGACCAAGTGCTTAAGAGGTCGCAAAAGATCTATGTGACAGCCACCAGAAATGTTATAATACCTTGTGACCAACCCATTGTGTGCTTTAATGGCTTAGCTAGAAACTGCAGCAATAGATAGATAAGTTTTTTTGGTATTTTTTGTTTGTTTTTGTATATCTTTATTTATCATACTGCAATACAAGATATTTTCATAAATCAACCACATCAAGTAAAGAGGCACACAAGACCTCTAAGACAAAAAGAAAAATTGGATTCTACTCAAGACATATATTCCTTATTATTGCATTTTACTATTTATCTAATACCACAACATAAAACAAAAGAAGGGAAAAAAAAAAAGAAAGAAACCAAACAACCTAACTGCCCAAAACCTCCGCTCTCCCTCATCTCTCCGTATCGTCGCCCTCATTATTAGAAAAAAGCCAGAAATTAGGTAAATGGCCAGCAAGCATTTGTGATTGGACATATGCCGTTTTCATAAGTGTTTTAACTATGGTACTTTGGACAACGGGTGTAAGAGATAAAATAAATACTTTCCAGTGTTTAAAAAACACTGCTATTCGGGCATCAGTTGTGTTTTGTAAGTTACATTGTTCCAATAAGCATTGTGCAATCAACGCGTTCTTAAGCTCTTTCAAGGTGGGAGCTAATTTAGCCTTCCATGTTAAGATCAAATTCCTACCAAGAAATATAATTAAGCTAATTAGTTTTAAGTTTCGCGCCACTCCTTGAAATTTAACCAAGAAAAAAATATCCAATGGCTGGATACGATAGTCCAATTTTAGAATGACATTCATCCAATACACTACCTTGGCCCAGAATTGTCCAATAGCAATATATAAGATCTGCAGTAAAAGAGCTACATCTAGAGCAAGGATTATTTGTCTTGTACCACTTGGATAACCTTGCCGGGGTCAAGTAGGTCATTACAGATTTTAATCTGTGATTCTCTCCAGGTCGTCATGACCCAACTTTTTTCCATTAATTTAAAGATATCTGTTATTGTGGAAAAAGAGGGGTCCACTTCGCCACTATATATTTTATTTGCTCTATAGAAGGCCTTTGATTAAGAATAGTATAGCTAACTTATATGTTAACTGTAGATATGCATAGAAATCATGCTTTGACAGACCAAATTGGTTACATAATTCAGTGAAAGTTAGAAGACTTAAATCTGAATCTAAGGTTTGTATAATATGTTCCAAGCCTTTAAAGGACCATTGTCTAAATGCCCCGTCCGTTAATCCTGGCAAAAAAATTGGGTTACCTGTAATAGGTAAAAATTTGGAAACATGTGGGGAACATCCCATCTCCCCACATATCTGCTGCCATGCTATAACAATATTCCTAAAAGTTATAAGTTGAAAAGGCAATGAAGGAAGGGAAGTAATTGGGCAATGTAAAATTGCGTTTAATCGAAAGGGGGCCACTAAGGATTCCCATACTAAGGAGGAAATTTGTTCTTGCTCTGTCAACCAGTCTATCACGATCTTACCACGCGCCGCTAAACTATATAATTGTATATTAGGAAGTGCAAGCCCTGCCGCTACCTTATTATTCATAAGGCGGGTCACCGAGATACGAGGTTTTGCATCTTTCCAGAGAAATTTAGAGCATGCCTTATTATATTCTATTATATACGCTTTACGTATAGGAATCGGGATATTCTGTATTAAATAGTATAGCTTTGGAAAGAATATTGTCTTTATTAGCATGACCCGCGCTGTTAGGGAATGGGAAGATTAACCCAAGCCTCCATATTTTTTTTTTACAAGCCATAAAACAATTCCGAAAATTCAAATTATACCATTCATCCAGGTTGAGGCTTAACTTAATACCAAGATATGTTATCTGCAAAGTTTCACTAAATGGATGCTTAATGTTATGCTCTTTTTTTATTTAGCCACAACAATTCCGACTTTGATAGATTAATTTTATAGCCTGATATTTTACCAAAGATTCTAATCATATCCAAAAGGAGAGGGAGATTTTTCTTTATGTTACTTAAAATAAGAGTAAATCATCTGCATACATTAATAACACCAGCTTATGACCCCCAATATGAATCCCCTCCAACTGCTGACGAAGCAAAAATCACCAGGGGTTCCAATGATATATTGAATAATAATGGTGAGAGAGGACCTCCTTGACGTGTACCCCATTTGTAATAATAAACGTTGTGAAATCTCACCATTAATGATTAAAGCTGACGTCGGGGTTGAATATATTCACCGAATAAATTCATTCGGATGTCCCGTCAGGCCAAACTACTCTAGGGAGAAAAATAGATGATTCCATGAAATCTGATCAAATGCCTTTCTCCACATCAACTGTTAATAAGGCAAGATCAGGAATATCTCTGTGCCTTAATGATCTAAATTTATTCCAGAAAAAATCCAACAGTGTCATTACCTTTTTGCATATACTTGGCTATATTCCTCCCTGACATAAAGCCTGCTTGTGATTCTCATGAATAATTAAGCCAAGATGGGGTTTTAATCTATTTGCCAAGATAGAAGTTAATAACTTATAGTCCGTATTTAGTACCGATATAGGCTGGTGATTCAGGATCTTTATTTTTCTTAGGGATAAGAGATATATTGGCGGCCGTAAAATAGGGGGAACACTTATTATTCTTAATAAAATAAAAATTAAATAGTTTCTCAAGGGATGGTACAATTTGATCTTGAAGAATCCTATAAAATTCAATAGGTAGACAATCTGGTTCAGCCGCCTTATTAGTCTTAGCATCCCTAATTGCTCCCAAAATCTCCTCTTCTAAAATAGGAGTATTGATCTCTGATAAAAATTTCTGTAGAAATTTTAGGGACCTTAATCTTCTCCCAAAAAAGTTTTTCCTTATCTATTCTGTATTCCTCCCGCCTATATAAATCTCTGAAATAATTCACAAACCCTCTGCTAATATCCACATTATTTGTACAGTATATCTTTCGGTACCATTTCTAATGGCTGCTATAATATTCCTATTGACTGCTTTTGTTATTTTAGCCAAAACTTTTGCGGACCTACCACCAAAACCCCCATAAAGTGCCATTTGTCTTTGCACTTCTTGCGTGGTTTTTTGCTTCAAAAACACATCCAGAGCCCTCTTGGTGTTTATATATTTATTCCAATTCCAATTAGAGCAAACCCCTAAGTATGCTCTGTAGGCATTTCTGACCTGGCTGGACATCTGAATCTCTCGTAATCTATATTTCTTTTTAAGCCGACACATATGTGCCTTAATTTTCCCTCTTAGTACGGCTTTAGCTGTTTCCCAAAATACCTCAGGTCTATCTATATATGCACTATTATAATTGACATATTCTCTCCATTGATTATTCAACCAGTTTTGAAAATCAATATTGTTCAACAAATGATTGGGGAAAAACAAGGTCTGATTTGTAGATGAATGCATACATGTTGCGTTAAGCATCAACATAATAGTAGCATGATATGAAATTATTATATCTCCAATCTCTGCTCTCCACTCTAATCCAATCAAAGGTTCTGCAATCAAAAATGTGTCGATCCTAGACAATGATTGATGTCCTTTTGACATACATGTGTAGGATCTCGAATCAGGATTCTGCGAACGCCAAATATCAATTAACCCGAGTTGTGAGCAAAATTTCTGCAAAATATGAACTTTCCTATCACGTATAAACAGAGGGGTCTTATTACTTCTATCAAGTATAGGATCTTCAACTAAGTTTAGGTCTCCTGCCACTATAAGGTTTTGACCTATATATTTATATAAAAGCAATGTCATATTACTCCAAAATACTCTATCCACCTTATTAGGACCATATATATTACAAAGAATGAATCGGTTTTTTATTATAGAATATCTCTAAAATTTGGAACTGACCTTCCTGATCTATAATGGAAGCTTCTATTTTATAATCTAAGGTTTTATTTAAAAAAATTATAAAAACACCAATAATATACCATATATATTCCATAATATAACATCTGCATTTAACATCTTCAATGCAACTCTTAGCCTGCAGCTCCACAAGTAAGCTTGTAAATTAACATAAATTAATATTAATATACATATATATTCCATGGGGGGGGGGGGGAAACCTTGCAACATAATCCAATAAAATTAAACATATAAAACCAAACTCCATCTTTAATTGATGTACTATCCAAACTACATGGTGTGTTATATATATATATATCTCAGTGTTACAATAAACCTAATTCCTTACAGAGAGAAATTGCTTCCTGAGTATTGTTTAATGTAAATGAAGTCCCTGACTTAGACACTATAAGTTTCGCAGGATAAACCAACCTGACATTATACTCTGCTTCCATGAATTTCGTAAAAAAAAAGGTGACACTTCTCTTCTTTTGGCAAGCGTCTCAGAAGAAAAGTCTTGAAAAATCAAGATCTTATGTGTGTAAATAAGAAGAGAGTTAAGTTTCCTATAATACTTTAAGCACAGCAGTTGGTCTTGATAATTAACACATTTAAAAATAATAGGTATAGGTTTAGATTCTGCATTATTATTATCTCTTAAATATCCAATTCTATGTGCTCTTTCTATTTGAAAAGCGACAGGAGGAGGCGGGATCAAGAGTGCCTGAGGCAGGGTAATAGAAACATAAGCCATCAGGTCCTGTGAGCCTACTGACTCTGGAAGGCCAATAACCCTCATATTATTGCACCATGACCGATCTTCAAGATCTTCAATTCTAGCTTGCAATAAAGAAATAGCCTTACTATGTTTAGTTATGATAGGGTCATTGCTATTTATTCTATCCTCCAAAGCGGACACCCTTATCTCTACCTTCTCAATTCTAGCAGTGAATTGTCGAATTTCACTTGTTAGACTAGAAATCTCAATTCTGATTTCTTTTTTAACAATATCTAGGTGAGGTGTGATCACTTTAGCCACCTCAGCAGCAAGCTCTGCCATATCATTAAGACCAATACCCGATAACCTTCACTCATGTGAAGTGTCTAGGGTGGGATCTGAAACCTTCGTACTACCCTTCTTATCCTTTTTAGGGGGCATGTTTGGAGAGGAACGTTTTTGGTGAGAGATATACCTATCCATTCACCTATGTGAATTCTTATGTGTCAATCTAAACAACAACACTACTGTGTGTGTGCAAGTTAGTGAGAAAATAAAAAATAAAAAAAAGTGAGGGCGCTTTATCTAGTACGCAGTGACTAATACCTTCTGCAGACTTCGCAGAGGAGTTGAAAACTTTGAAAATAACCTTGTGAAAAAAGGCCAATATACCTTAAATCTTATGCTTCTGTGTGTATGTGAATTAGTGCTAAATCAATCACACACAAAAAAAACAAAAAAACGTGTGTGCTTAATATACTTCTGGAAAAAAAAAAAAAGGGCAAATACTATAAATACAGTGAAATTATGTGACTCTCTCTTAGAAAAAGTAAAATACAGTGACCTTAAGGTTCCTAATTAAATAATATCTAATAAAGCATAGACCAAGCTGTACAAGTAGTTCAGGTCGCAAACCAACTAAATGAACCACAAAAGCAGTAAGAGCTTCACAGTAACAATTTAAATCAAATACTAGGTCATAGGCCTGAGACTTGGCAGATATTGAGAACTTACTGTAGCTTTCTAGTAATGACCCACAAATAGATGTAAAACTCCTTATATTACTGAATAGTTTAGTATTACTTTGGCAAAACTAATAACCCAAAGATTTGATAGCTATGTTAATTAGGACACTAATATTGCTCTGACTAATATCCATCAATCTAACATTAGGCAATTCAATATAAACAGAGCTGTCTAGTAAAATACAAATACACCAGGTCTCACGAAAATAACAGCCCTGCAAGTTTGTTTAAGTCTCAAGCCAAAATATAACAAATAGTGCAAAATGTAGCAGCATATAGTCTATATAGAATACTCAGTAAAATGTCAGTTTGCACTTCAACCCCAAACCAGGGGCCACATTAATACAATACCTATTGGATACTTTATATGCTCAAAAAGTTTATTGGGATAACGGACAAAAACACCCTGCTTTCCAGAAGATACCAGGAGTTCTAGTTGACGGAACCAAAGTCAAATGAAGCCAAAAGCACTGGGAAGGAAATGCAACCACCGCGGGACACTCCGCCGCACGGGCGACCCTGAATACAATAGAGGGTGTGTTCACAGTAGACAACGGGATTGGTTCACCCCACTTTTACCGGAGCAGCTGATCTCTGAAGTGAAACTCAGGTTTACGGAGAGCCGTGGGATTTGCCCATCCCTCCGTTAAAGTAGTACCTGAACCAAACCCCCGAAACTGGAGGCTCTCAAAGCTTCTTAAGAAAGCCATTCCTCTTCCCCCGGGACCGCTCTCCGCTCATCTGCCCACCAACAGTTCCAGCTCTGGCGACCTTCAACACCTCTGGGTTCCTGTTACGCCTGTCAGTTGACAATAAGGACAGGTCGAGCCAGAGGCACCGGAGACAGAATACAACCACTGCGGGCCACACTGGATACAATAGCAGATATGTTCATTCACAGGGGGCAACGGGATTGGTCCCGCCCGCTCTTATCAAGGCCGCTGCTGATTCAAACGGAACTCAGGTTTACAGAGAGCTGTGGGGTTTAGCCATCCCTTTGTTGAGGTAATATATTCTTTATCCGATCATCTGTCCACTTTCAATTTTAACGGTGAACTCTTCAGACACCTCCAGGCTACAACTATGCCTGTCAGCTGTTCCGATCTTAGTGATACAGCCGCTGCTACAACTCCTCCGTTTCCAGGAATATTGTTCAATTAGGTAGATTTTAGCGGGTGCTTCTTAGCCCTTAAAATGCTAAATGCTTAAAGTTAAATAGCAGCACCAATGGACATAGTCAGAAAGGAGTGCTTTAGCAACCAAGCATTCTTATGCCGTTTAGAGATTTCCACTCTGAAATACATATATCCTGCACCAGCCCTACTTAGTCAGGTAGGGCAAGGTCCACTTCGGAAGGCTGGAGCGTAGTTTAAACCCCAATATGGAGAAGCGAGGAAAACAGTAGCTACCTGCAAACACACTACCTGTTCGCTCCATCCCCAGCCGGAAATCCCCCTTCTGTAGGTATTTCCTACACTATACTTGGTACTGCCCCAAACTTCATAGATACTGGAGCCAAGTATCTTTCCAGACTAACATCTAGGCCTGTCACCCTCACACAGACTCTATTCTTGGACCATTTGACGGTTATAGGACAGGATAAGAGGTTCTTTGTCAATTGTATACTTGTCGCCAGAAAATGTATCTTCCACAAATGGCTTCATAGAGAAGCGCCATCCATCAAGTTCTTTAAGCAAATGATCCTGAAAACCATGCTACGTGAACAATATGACACTTTATTTGATGTCAATACAAGAGTGGCACGCATTGGCAAGTGGAACCTATTTTTAAAATCTCTAGATCGCCCAACCCAAAAACAAATCCTTTATCCCTTTAAAAACACCATATACATGATGGAGGCAAATCTTAGAGGTGAATGGACTGTCTGGTCTGACGGACCAAGTGCTTAAGAAGTTGCAAAAGATCTATGTGACAGCCACCAGAAATGCTATAATACCTTGTGACCAACCCATTGTGTGCTTTAATGGCTAGAAACTGCAGCAATAGATAGATAAGTTTGTTAATGTAAATTATGTTTTTGCTATTTTTATATCTTTCATCCCGGAGCTCATAAGCGGCTACAGGGTGCTTTAGATTTCGAATGTTTGATAGAAAATTAAAAAGAAAAAAGTTTCTCAATAGGCAACATGAAGACAAATTGCCCTCATTAGAAGGTGAACATTTATGGACTAATTACCAACTGTGGACTATCACCTGAACGTCTCTAAGAAGAAGAAAAAAAGGAAGATATTTTACCTCAATTTCATCAAATGGCAGATATTTTGCCTCAATTTCCTCAAATGGCAGAATTTTCCAGCAATGTGAGATCTCTCTCACGTGTGTGTGTAAAAAAAAAAAAAGAAGAAGAAGTACGGTTGTGTATAGTGCACTAATAACAAAGGAAATCCAGTGAGGAATGAAACACCCTTCTCTCATATGCAATAATTCCAAGATCCCTCTAGGGATGGATGCACTTAATCCTGTGTAATTTAACACTGTATCACTTCATGTATATAAACTCAGTCTAAACATGCACCGAACTGGGCAAAAAAGGCAAGTAAGAGTGGTGAATATAACTACAAGGATATTGCTTATAACAGCCTGTGGCTGCTTTCACTCACGGTTTGCGTGCTCTCATAGCATATCCCCTCCGGCTCTGTATACCGATTCCTGTCCGTGCAGACTGCTTCTCAAGTCACTTTGTTATATTCAGCGTGTACCTCTGCAAACGCTCTGTGGTGTAGTGTATCCTTCGATCCGTGCATGTGATGCTTGGCGGACAATCACCTCTTAGTAATTCAGGTGCTGTCCTATGACGTATCAAAACAACCGCTACTGCCGGGAATGAAGTCTTCCTGCATGGAGGAGAGAAGGGCTGTCGAGGCCGTTGTGACCTAGGTTCCTAGCAAAAATCTAGTATGCCAAAAATGAAACTTGATCCTGAGGTCAATAAATAAAAACCTCCTTTAATAAATTCCAATAGGAAAAAAACCCATGGGGGGACCAACACATACAACACTGAACACTGTGTACTCAAGCTGACATGTTTCGGTGTAATACCGTAATCATATCTGATAGGAGTACACCAGTGCTGGTCTATTTGAAAGGCAATGAAAAAATTCCATTGGTTAACAACTAAAAATTTACAAGTGATCAGTGTAATTAACATTAACCATTTCCTTTCCAGGCAGAAATGTAAATACAAATACTGTACTATCCCCAACATATAACAGTTTTTAAAAGTATGTGCAAACTAATGCTCAACTTTTTAGTGCAATACTGTGCAACATTATATAATAACATGCTAAGAAATATACAATAATTTTACAAAACCCTCATGTCAAAAAACTCTCAATATGGGAAGGAAATATAAAATAAATGAACTGAGGGGAGAGGACAATGTATATTGAGACAATTTGTATGTCATATGAGAAGTAGAACATAGATCCTAACACACACACACATATATATATATATACATATATATATACATATATATATATATATATATATATATATATATATATATATATATATATATATATATATATATATATATATATATATATATATATATATATATATATTACAATCAATACCAACAGCAATAGTAAAACAGACTTAAATGTTATTAAAATAATTGTATTGCTATATTGCGCACATTGCAAAGAAACTGAAAAATTAAGAAGCTTGGTATACCAAGGACGATATCAAATTACGTCACCTACAATATAAAGGGTATACATAAATATTTATTCTATATTAAGGTTATATGTGCGTTAGTGCCTGGTGTATCAAAGTTGTTATTTGTTTGTGTATATATATATATATATATATATATATATATATATATATATATATATATACACACACACACACACACACACAGGGAGTGCATAATTATTAGGCAATTGAATATTTTGACCACATCATCCTCTTTATGCATGTTGTCTTACTCCAAGCTGTATAGGCTCGAAAGCCTACTACCAATTAAGCATATTAGGTGATGTGCATCTCTGTAATGAGAAGGGGTGTGGTCTAATGACATCAACACCCTATATCAGGTGTGCATAATTATTAGGCAACTTCCTTTCCTTTGGCAAAATGGGTCAAAAGAAGGACTTGACAGGCTCAGAAAAGTCAAAAATAGTGACATATCTTGCAGAGGGATGCAGCACTCTTAAAATTGCAAAGCTTCTGAAGCGTGATCATCGAACAATCAAGCGTTTCATTCAAAATAGTCAACAGGGTCGCAAGAAGCGTGTGGAAAAACCAAGGCGCAAAATAACTGCCCATGAACTGAGAAAAGTCAAGCGTGCAGCTGCCAAGATGCCACTTGCCACCAGTTTGGCTATATTTCAGAGCTGCAACATCACTGGAGTGCCCAAAAGCACAAGGTGTGCAATACTCAGAGACATGGCCAAGGTAAGAAAGGCTGAAAGACGACCACCACTGAACAAGACACACAAGCTGAAACGTCAAGACTGGGTCAAGAAATATCTCAAGACTAATTTTTCTAAGGTTTTATGGACTGATGAAATGAGAGTGAGTCTTGATGGGCCAGATGGATGGGCCCGTGGCTGGATTGGTAAAGGGCAGAGAGCTCCAGTTCGACTCAGATGCCAGCAAGGTGGAGGTGGAGTACTGGTTTGGGCTGGTATCATCAAAGATGAGCTTGTGGGGCCTTTTCGGGTTGAGGATGGAGTCAAGCTCAACTCCCAGTCCTACTGCCAGTTTCTGGAAGACACCTTCTTCAAGCAGTGGTACAGGAAGAAGTCTGCATCCTTCAAGAAAAACATAATTTATGCTTACCTGATAAATTTATTTCTCTTGTAGTGTGTTCAGTCCACGGGTCATCCATTACTTATGGGATATATTCTCCTTCCCAACAGGAAGTTGCAAGAGGATCACCCAAGCAGAGCTGCTATATAGCTCCTCCCCTCACATGTCATATCCAGTCATTCGACCGAAACAAGACGAGAAAGGAGAAACTATAGGGTGCAGTGGTGACTGGAGTTACAATTTAAAATTTAGAACCTGCCTCAAAAAAGACAGGGCGGGCCGTGGACTGAACACACTACAAGAGAAATAAATTTATCAGGTAAGAATAAATTATGTTTTCTCTTGTTAACTGTGTTCAGTCCACAGGTCATCCATTACTTATGGGATACCAATACCAAAGCTAAAGTACACGGATGATGGGAGGGACAAGGCAGGAACATTAAACAGAAGGAACCACTGCCTGTAGAACCTTTCTCCCAAAAACAGCCTCCGAAGAAGCAAAAGTGTCAAATTTGGAAAATTTGGAAAAAGTATGAAGTAAAGACCAAGTTGCAGCCTTGCAAATCTGTTCAACAGAGGCCTCATTCTCAAAGGCCCAAGTGGAAGCCACAGCTCTAGTGGAATGAGCTGTAATTCGTTCAGGAGGCTGCTGTCCAGCAGTCTCATAGGCTAAATGTATTATGCTACGAAGCCAAAAAGAGAGAGAGGTAGCCGAAGCCTTTTGACCTCTCCTCTGTCCAGAGTAAACGACAAACAGAGAAGAAGTTTGCCGAAAATCTTTAGTTGCCTGTAAGTAGAATTTCAGAGCACGGACTACGTCTAGATTATGCAAAAGACGTTCCTTCTTTGAAGAAGGATTAGGACATAATGATGGAACAACAATTTCTTGATTGATATTCCTGTTAGAAACAACCTTAGGTAAAAACCCAGGTTTAGTACGCAGGACTACCTTGTCTGAATGAAAGATCAGATAAGGGGAATCACAATGTAAGGCAGATAACTCAGAGACTCTTCGAGCCGAGGAAATAGCCATCAAAAACAGAACTTTCCAAGATAAAAGCTTAATATCAATGGAATGAAGGGGTTCAAACGGAACACCCTGCAGAACTTTAAGAACCAAGTTTAAGCTCCAAGGAGGAGCAACAGTTTTAAATACAGGTTTAATTCTAGCCAAAGCCTGACAAAAAGCCTGGACGTCTGGATTGTCTGCCAGACGCTTGTGTAAAAGAATAGACAGAGCAGAAATCTGTCCCTTTAGTGAACTAGCGGATAAGACCTTTTCTAAACCCTCTTGTAGAAAGGACAATATCCTAGGAATCCTAACCTTACTCCATGAGTAACTCTTGGATTCACACCAATACAAATATTTACGCCATATCTTATGGTAAATTTTTCTGGTAACAGGTTTCCGAGCCTGTATTAATGTATCAATAACCGAATCCGAAAACCCACGCTTTGATAGAATCAAGCGTTCAATTTCCAAGCAGTCAGCCTCAGAGAAATTAGGTTTGGATGGTTGAAAGGACCCTGAATTAGAAGGTCCTGCCTCAGGGGTAGAGACCATGGTGGACAGGACGACATGTCCACTAGGTCTGCATACCAGGTCCTGCGTGGCCACGCAGGCGCTATCAGAATCACCAATGCCCTCTCCTGTTTGATACTGGCAATCAGTCGAGGTAGCAACGGAAAAGGTGGAAACACATAAGCTATGTTGAAAACCCAAGGGGCTGCCAATGCATCTACCAGCACCGCTCCCGGGTCCCTGGACCTGGATCCGTAACAAGGAAGCTTGGCGTTCTGGCGAGATGCCATGAGATCCAGATCCGGTTTGCCCCAACGACGAATCAGTTGAGCAAATACCTCCGGGTGAAGTTCCCACTCCCCCGGATGAAAAGTCTGGCGACTTAGATAATCCGCCTCCCAGTTCTCCACGCCTGGGATGTAGATCGCTGACAGGTGGCAAGAGTGAGACTCTGCCCAGCGAATTATCTTCGAGACTTCCAACATCGCTAGGGAACTCCTGGTTCCCCCTTGATGATTGATGTAAGCCACAGTCGTGATGTTGTCCGACTGAAATCTGATGAACCTCAGTGTTGCTAACTGAGGCCAAGCTAGAAGAGCATTAAATATTGCTCTTAATTCTAGAATGTTTATTGGGAGGAGTTTCTCCTCTTGTGTCCACGATCCCTGAGCCTTCAGGGAATTCCAGACTGCTCCCCAGCCTAGTAGGCTGGCATCTGTTACAATCGTCCAATCTGGTCTGCAAAAGGTCATTCCTTTGGACAGATGAACCCGTGACAACCACCAGAGAAGAGAATCTCTGGTCTCCTGGTCCAGATTTAGCAAAGGGGACAGATCTGAGTAATCCCCGTTCCATTGACTTAGCATGCATAGTTGCAGCGGTCTGAGATGCAGGCGCGCAAATGGCACTATGTCCATTGCCGCGACCATTAAGCCGATTACTTCCATGCACTGAGCTACTGATGGGCTTGGAATGGAGTGAAGGACACGGCAAGCATTGAGAATCTTTGATAACCTGGACTCCGTCAGGTAAATCTTCATCTCTACAGAATCTATAAGAGTCCCTAGAAAAGGAACCCTTGTGAGTGGTAACAGAGAACTCTTTTCCACGTTCACTTTCCACCATGCGACCTCAGAAATGCTAGAACTATCTCTGTATGAGACTTAGCATTTTGAAAACTTGACGCTTGTATCAGAATGTCGTCTAGGTACGGAGCCACCTCTATGCCTCGTGGTCTTAGTACCGCCAGAAGTGAGCCCAGAACCTTCGTAAAAATTCTCGGGGCCGTAGCTAACCCGAAGGGAAGAGCTACAAACTGGTAATGCCTGTATAGAAAAGCAAACCTTAGGTACCGATAATGATCTTTGTGAATCGGTATGTGAAGGTAGGCATCCTTTAAGTCCACTGTGGTCATATATTGACCCTCTTGGATCATGGGTAGGATGGTCCGAATGGTTTCCATCTTGAACGATGGAACCCTTAGGAATTTGTTTAAGATTTTTAAGTCTAAGATTGGTCTGAAGGTTCCCTCTTTTTTGGGAACCACAAATAGATTTGAGTAAAACCCTTGTCCTCGTTCCGTTCGCGGAACTGGGTGGATCACTCCCATCACTAAGAGGTCTTGTACACATTGTAGAAATGCCTCTTTCTTTAATAGGTTTGTTGATAACCTTGACAGATGAAACCTCCCTTGTGGAGGAGAAGTTTTGAAATCCAGAAGGTATCCCTGAGATATAATCTCCAACTTCCAGGGATCCTGTACATCTCTTGCCCAAGCCTGGGCGAAGAGAGAAAGTCTGCCCCCCACTAGATCCGTCTCCGGAGAGGGGGCCCTGTCTTCATGCTGTCTTAGGGGCGGAAGTAGGCTTTCTGGCCTGCTTGCCCTTGTTCCATGACTGGTTGCCTTTCCAACCCTGTCTGTAACGAGCAGTAGTTCCTTCCTGTTTTGCAGCGGAGGAAGTTGATGCTGCTCCTGCCTTGAAGTTACGAAAGGCACGAAAATTAGACTGTTTGGCCTTTGGTTTGGCCCTGTCCTGAGGAAGGGTGTGGCCCTTACCTCCCGTAATGTCAGCAATAATTTCCTTCAAGCCGGGCCCGAATAAGGTCTGCCCTTTGAAGGAAATGTTAAGTACTTTAGACTTAGAAGTTACATCTGCTGACCAGGATTTAAGCCATAGCGCCCTGCGCGCCTGTATGGCGAATCCGGAATTTTTAGCCGTAAGTTTGGTTAAATGCACTACGGCATCTGAAACAAACGCATTAGCCAGTTTAAGCATTCTAACTTTGCTCAAAGTCTCATCCAATGGTGCTGTGCGAATCGCCTCTTCCAGAGACTCAAACCAGAATGCCGCTGCAGCCATGACAGGCGCAATGCATGCAAGAGGCTGCAATATAAAACCTTGTTGAACAAACATTTTCTTAAGGTAACCCTCTAATTTTTTATCCATTGGATCTGAGAAAGCACAGCTATCCTCCACCGGGATAGTGGTACGCTTGGCTAAAGTAGAAACTGCTCCCTCCACCTTAGGGACCGTCTGCCATAAGTCTCGTGTGGTGGCGTCTATAGGAAACATTTTTCTAAATATCGGAGGAGGGGAAAAGGGCACACCGGGTCTATCCCACTCCTTACTAATAATTTCTGTAAGCCTTTTTGGTATAGGAAAAACGTCAGTACACACCGGTACCGCATAGTATCTATCCAACCTACATAATTTCTCTGGGATTGCCACCGTGTCGCAATCATTCAGAGCCGCTAACACCTTCCCTAGTAACACGCGGAGGTTCTCAAGCTTAAATTTAAAATTTGAAATTTCTGAATCCGGTCTCCCTGAATCAGAACCGTCACCGACAGAATGAAGCTCATCGTCCTCATGTTCTGCAAATTGTGACGCAGTATCAGACATGGCTCTCGTGTCATCAGCGCGTTCTGTCCTTAACCAAGAGCTATCGCGCTTGCCTCTTAATTCGGGCATATTGTAAAATACCTCTTTCATAACATTAGCCATATCATGTAAAGTGATTTGTAAGGGCCTTGATGTACTTGGCGCCTCAATCTTAAGCACCTCCCGAGCGGGAGATGAAGGTACTGACACGTGAGGAGAGTTAGACGGCATAACTTCCCCCTCCTTGTCTGGTGATAATTTCTTTATCGGTACAGATTGACTTTTATTCAAAGTAATATCAATACAATTGGTACACATATTTCTATTGGGCTCCACATCGGCTTTTGAACATAATGAACAAGCAGATTCCTCTGTATCAGACATGTTTAAACAGACTTAGCAATGAAGCTAGCAAGCTTGGAAATCACTTTCAATAAGTTTACAAGCAATATAAAAAACGCTGCAGCGCTTTTAAAAAACACAGTTATAGTCAAACAATTCTTAACGAGAAGTGTATTAATTAGCAGAGGATTGCACCCATTAGCAAAAGGATGATTAACCCCTCAATACCCAAAAACGGATATCAAATTAAGATTTAACGCTTTTATCACAGTCAAACACACTGTCACAGATCTGCTGTGACTGATTACCTCCCTCAAAAACAAATTTTGCAGACCCCTGAGCTCTCTAGAGACGTCCTGGATCAAGGAGGAAGAAGCAGGAAGACTGTGCTAGAATTTTAACTGTGCAACAAGGCGCTAAAACAAGGTCCCTCCCACTCATATTACAACAGTGGGAGCCCTGATATAACGGTTTCTATGCAGAAAAATACGTTAGCCATGTGGGAAAAAAAATCATGCCCAAAAGGATTTATCACCAAAGTACCTCACAAAACTAATAACATGCCAGTAAACGTTTTAAAAACAACATTTTCAATGTCATGCAAAGTTATCACTAAGCCTGCTAACAGTCGCTTCCAGATAAGGCTTAAACATTATTTAAGTATTAACAGTATTATCTCAGTCAAATTCTAGTCCCTAGAAATTAACTCAACTGCGCATACATTTATCAGCCTGATACCAGTCGCTACTACTGCATTTAAGGCTGTACTTACATCATATGGGTAACAGCAGTATTTTCTTAGTCAATTCCATTCCCAGAAAATAATGTACTGCACATACCTCATTTGCGGGGGGACCCCGCATGCTATTCCCCTCTTTCTGAAGTTACCCTACTCCTCAGAATGTCGAGAACAGCCAGCGGATCTTAGTTACGTCTGCTAAGATCATAGAAAAAACGCAGGCAGATTCTTCTCCAAATACTGCCTGAGATACAAAAAACGGCACACTCCGGTGCCATTTTAAAATAACAAAATTTTGATTGAAGAATAATTAAGTAAAAACTCCAACTCCTCTCGCGACCTCCTTCTTTGTTGAGGGTTGCAAGAGAATGACTGGGTATGACATGTGAGGGGAGGAGCTATATAGCAGCTCTGCTTGGGTGATCCTCTTGCAACTTCCTGTTGGGAAGGAGAATATATCCCATAAGTAATGGATGACCCGTGGACTGAACACACTTAACAAGAGAAAACATGATTTTCATGCAGGACAATGCTCCATCACACGCGTCCAAGTACTCCACAGCGTGGCTGGCAAGAAAGGGTATAAAAGAAGAAAATCTAATGACATGGCCTCCTTGTTCACCTGATCTGAACCCCATTGAGAACCTGTGGTCCATCATCAAAATGTGAGATTTACAAGGAGGGAAAACAATACATCTCTCTGAACAGTGTCTGGGAGGCTGTGGTTGCTGCTGCACGCAATGTTGATGGTGAACAGATCAAAACACTGACAGAATCCATGGATGGCAGGCTTTTGAGTGTCCTTGCAAAGAAAGGTGGCTATATTGGTCACTGATTTGTTTTTGTTTTGTTTTTGAATGTCAGAAATGTATATTTGTGAATGTTGAGATGTTATATTGGTTTCACTGGTAAAAATAAATAATTGAAATGGGTATATATTTGTTTTTTGTTAAGTTGCCTAATAATTATGCACAGTAATAGTCACCTGCACACACAGATATCCCCCTAAAATAGCTATAACTAAAAACAAACTAAAAACTACTTCCAAAACTATTCAGCTTTGATATTAATGAGTTTTCTGGGTTCATTGAGAACATGGTTGTTGTTCAATAATAAAATTAATCCTCAAAAATACAACTTGCCTAATAATTCTGCACTCCCTGTATATATATATGTATATATATATATATATATATATATATATATATATATATATATATATATATATATATATATATATATATATATATATATAAAAAGCAATGAAAGTATGGTAAAGTGTCAGGAACTATGTGTTTATCATACTCCTGTATTTCTCCTTTAAGTTCCTGATCATGTGACTTTTCTATCCTACTTAAGGATCATTCACCCTCTCAACCCTGCTTGGTAATTTGAGATTCTAAGGATATCTCCCGAGTCAGTATCTGGATTTCACAGAGAACTAAGATTTGCCTTGGAAACTAAATCCCTAAAACAAAGGATGCAGGAAGATCAATACATCTGACACATTGTATCTGATTCTTTTGTGCTTAACATAACAAACTGTTATTTTGCTTTTCATATGCAGATTAAGCCACGCCAGCTCTTTCACACTGATACTCGGCGTGTGACGTCACACCCGGCCGGCATTTCACTGAGCTGCAGAGATTACGAATTCGCTCCTGTGTACAACTCGCTCATTTCTTATTTAACAGAAACTGGATGAACAGTTCAACTACTACACTACTCCAGCTACGGTAAACTCTATTTAGGATCAAGTATCCAAGGATTATCGAATTTACTCAGAGAGACTCAAGGTAATTTAATCAGTTACAAAACTGCAACATTTTACTTTATGCAAATACCGGTTAACCTATGATTGAACAGTACTGCAACTTATAAATCTTTATTCTAAAAGTATCTGGATATATCTTGCCTGTCATATGTTATTGTGAATTTAGTAACGCACTTCCAATTCAGCGTAACTTATAACTACTACTAAATTATTAACCATTGCAGGAAGAATATAGTGTACTGCATCTACACATTAATACATTTCATATCTTATATCTCTTTTAATGACCCCACCATAGGTCACCCTCAGTCAATGAGCTAACTATGGGTTTTTATTCTATCTAATTACCCTAGGTGTGGTGTGAGACTGAGTGGAGAGGCGGATAAGATTAATACTTACAATTATATATCAGGGTATTTCTATGTGTATCCTTACATATTACCAAGCCTGAAAAATAAATTACCCTACATATATATTTTCCATACTATAGGATGGATGTTAATGAGCTTACTAATCGTGTGGGGGCCTTGTCCCAAAATATGGATTTAATGCTTCAAGGACTTAGGGATCTTCAGACTGAAAACCAGGAGTTAAGAAAGTATATACGTGAACAAGCCATTCCAAAAGCTTCTTTACTTGATTTATCTACTCCTGAACCCCCGGTATGTCCTCCTGAAAAATTTTCTGGGGATAGGTCACAATTTAGGGATTTCAAAAATTCATGCACACTCTTCTTTTCCCTAAAACCCTGCACATACCCTACAGAGAAAATTAAAGTACTCACAGTAATTTCTTACTTAAGGGGTGAAGCAAAAAATTGGGCTAACGCCTACTACGAAAATAATGATCCCATACTTAATTCATTGGACTCTTTCTTTGATGCTATGTCTCTAATGTATGAGGATCATGATAAACAAAATACTGCAGAAGCTGCCTTAAGAGTTTTGAAACAAGGTCGCCGTCCTGTGGAGGATTACATCACGGAATTTAAAAGATGGGCACCAGATACATTGTGGAATACCCCAGCACTTAGAAATCAATTCCGTATTGGTCTTTCTGATTCCTTGAAGGACGAGCTTGCCCGAACAGAAACTCCTGATAATCTTGAAACCTTAATGACTTTATCTATTACAATTGATCGCCGTCTTAGGGAAAGGAAGTATGAAAAAGGGGTCACTGATCTTACTTACAAAAAACCTCTTACACCTGCAGCACATTTTCCTGTAAGAGCTCAGGAGGAGCCTATGGACATTGCTTTCATTAGAGGGCCTTTAAAAATAGAAGAGAAGCTTCGTCACAAGCTTAACAATTTGTGTCTTTATTGTGCCGCAAAGGACCATGCGGTGAAAGAATGCCCCAGTCTCAATAAATCTAAAAAGGGTAAGAACATTTATTCTGTTTATACAATGATAACATCTATACAACCATCTTCACATTTTACCCTTTCTGTTTTCTTACAGTGGCCACACAACCGAATACAAACCCAGGTCGTGATTGATTCAGGGGCTACTAACAATTTCATTAATTCCACGTTTGTTGTCACTAATAACATTCCTGTAATAAAGAAACACGTTCCACTTGCTATCCGTGTTGTGGATGGTTCTTCTATAAATTCTGGTCCCATTACACATCATACTACACCAATTACTCTTACTTTCCCTTCAGGTCATACTGAAACTTGTAGTTTTGAAATTATACATTCACCACTGTTCCCTATGATCCTGGGTTTAAAATGGTTAAAGAAACATCAACCTAATATTCATTGGGCAAAAGGTTCTATAGATTTTGATTCTCCATACTGTATTTCACATTGTAAAGAAATTCACACTATTTTACAATTAAATACCGACACTTCTTTACATTCAATACCTTCCATTTATTCAGATTTAATGGATGTTTTTGATAAGAAACAGGCCGAGGTTCTCCCACCACACAGAGCTTTTGATTGCCCTATTGACCTATTACCAAATTCTAAGATACCTTTTGGGCACATATACCCTTTGTCTCAGCCTGAACTTGTTCATCTCAAAGAATATCTAGAAGAGAACCTTAAAAAGAGTTTCATTCGTCCATCTACCTCACCTGCAGGTGCGGGAATATTCTTTGTAAAGAATAAGGATAACAGTCTCAGACCAATTAATGACTACAGACAACTCAAATGCACCATAAAAAACAGGTATCCTCTTCCCCTTATTCCAGAACTGATTGAACGCCTTCAGGGAGCAACTATTTATACAAAGCTTGATTTAAGGGGTGCCTATAATTTGATAAGAATCAGGAAAGGGGATGAATGGCTAACGGCATTCCGTACCCGGTATGGCCTATATGAATATACCGTAATGCCATTCGGGCTATGCAATGCTCCTGCAACTTATCAGTATTTTATTAATTTTCTATTCAAGGATCTTCTAGATATCTGCATGGTCATTTATTTATATGACATTTTAATTTATTCTGATACTCTTGAAAATCATATCAACCACGTTAGAACCATACTTTTAAGACTCAGAAAAAATCATTTATATGCCAAGGCTGAAAAATGCATTTTTCATACTGACACCATTTCTTTTCTTGGATACAAAATTTCTCCTTCTGGTATTCAAATGGAATCTAACAAAGTTGATGCCATTACAAATTGGCCTACACCTACTTCTAAAAAAGACATCCAGAGATTCGTAGGATTCGCAAATTTTTACAGGAAATTTATACAAAATTTTTCCAACATCATTAAACCACTTACCTATCTCACTAGAAAAGCTTTGAGGTTTACTTGGAACCCAGAAGCTGATAATGCCTTTAACCTACTCAAACAAAGTTTTATAACAGCACCTATTCTGCAATTTCCAGACCCTCAGAAACAATTTTTCTTAGAGGTGGATGCTTCAAATTACGCATTAGGTGCTGTACTCTCTCAAAAGTCTTCACCCGATCAGCCTCTACATGCTATAGCTTTTTTCTCTAGAACTATGAACTCAGCAGAATTAAACTATCCGGTCGGTGAGAAAGAGCTCTTAGCTATAAAGACAGCTCTAGAATTCTGGAGGCATCTCTTGGAAGGTGCTAGACATCCGATAATAATTTATACTGACCACAGAAATTTACAGTATCTGAGAACAAACAAGACGCTATCTGCTCGACAGTTAAGATGGAGTTTATTCTTTACAAGGTTTGATTTTATTATCACATATCGACCAGCTCAAAAGAATATTAAAGCAGACGCTCTTTCAAGAGCTCTTCTTAAACCTCCAACTGAAACCATTTCGAACACCATTGTACCATCACAAAGAATCATTGGTCTCACTATAGCTAGTACTCCTTTATTTAGGAAGCATCAATCAGAAGACTCCACTTTGAATTCTCTTAACCTAACTAAACGTTCTAATGGGCTGCTATATTTTGGACTTAAATTATATGTACCAACCACTCTCAGGGATCAAATTCTTCACGATGCCCATGATGCACCTATGTCAGGACATCCAGGAGTTCGCAAGACAATACACCTTATACAAAGGGATTTTTGGTGGCCAAAATTGTCACATTCAGTCAAACAATACGTTAAATCTTGTACTATATGTACTACTTGCAAGCCTTCACATAATCATCCCTATGGTTATTTGCTTTCTTTACCCATAGCAGATAGACCTTGGAGGTATATTTCCATGGACTTTATTGTTGAGTTACCTCCTTCCTCAAATCATAATACTATATTTGTCATCGATCATTTCTCAAAAATGGCACATTTTGTGCCCTGTCATGGACTACCCACCGCATTCGAAACTGCTCAACTCTTTCTAAAACATGTTGTACGTCTACATGGACTACCAGATTCTATCGTTACTGACAGAGGTTCCCAGTTCACCTCTAGGTTCTGGACTCAACTGTGTAAAATTCTTCATATTGATAGGCACATGTCCACAGCTTACCATCCTCAGTCAAATGGACAGACTGAAAGAACTAATCAAACTTTGGAACAGTACCTTAGTTGTTACTGCACATACCAACAGGACAATTGGTATAATTTATTACCAACTGCAGAGTTTTCATACAATAATACCATCAATACATCAACGAAGTTGACACCATTCTTCATTAATTATGGATTTCATCCTTCATATCACTTATTGCAGAGAGATGATTCTAATTCACCACTGGTTAATGATACTTTAAACACCATTGCTCAAGCTTTTCCCATAATTCAAGAAACCCTCAAGAATGCACAATCAAGTCAAAAAAGGTACTATGACCTTAGAAGATCTAAACCTCCTGAATACAAGGTCGGAGATTTAGTTTGGCTCTATTCTCGACATCTTAGATTACAAATTCCTAGCAAAAAATTAGCAAGATTGTTCCTTGGTCCATTCAAGATAACTAAGATTATTAATCCTAACGCAGTATCTCTGGAATTACCATCTTCATATCGAATCCACTCGGTTTTCCATGTATCTCTCCTCAAACCATATGTTCCCACTAGACCTAGTACTAGTACAACTCTCGCTCCTATCCCTGTGATTGAAGATCTTCTTTATGAGATAGCAGAAGTTCTTGATTCAAGATTTCAAAATGGGATTCTTCAATATTTGGTCCGCTGGAAGGACTATGGTCCTGAGGAAAATTCTTGGGAGCCATCTACCAATTTATCTGCTCCACGACTCGTCTCCTTATTTCACCGTCGTCATCCGGACAGGCCCCGACCCTGATATTTTGGGGGTCGGTTTTGAGGGGGGTATACTGTCAGGAACTATGTGTTTATCATACTCCTGTACTTCTCCTTTAAGTTCCTGATCATGTGACTTTTCCATCCTACTTAAGGATCATTCACCCTCTCAACCCTGCTTGGTAATTTGAGATTCTAAGGATATCTCCTGAGTCAGTATCTGGATTTCACAGAGAACTAAGATTTGCCTTGGAAACTAAATCCCTAAAACAAAGGATGCAGGAAGATCAATACATCTGACACATTGTATCTGATTCTTTTGTGCTTAACATAACAAACTGTTATTTTGCTTTTCATATGCAGATTAAGCCATGCCAGCTCTTTCACACTGATACTCGGCGTGTGACGTCACACCCAGCCGGCATTTCACTGAGCTGCAGAGATTACGAATTCGCTCCTGTGTACAACTCGCTCATTTCTTATTTAACAGAAACTGGATGAACAGTTCAACTACTACACTACTTCAGCTACGGTAAACTCTATTTAGGATCAAGTATCCAAGGATTATCGAATTTACTCAGAGAGACTCAAGGTAATTTAATCAGTTACAAAACTGCAACATTTTACTTTATGCAAATACCGGTTAACATATGATTGAACAGTACTGCAACTTATAAATCTTTATTCTAAAAGTATCTGGATATATCTTGCCTGTCATATGTTATTGTGAATTTAGTAACGCACTTCCAATTCAGCGTAACTTATAACTACTACTAAATTATTAACCATTGCAGGAAGAATATAGTGTACTGCATCTACACTGATACATTTCATATCTTATATCTCTTTTAATGACTCCACCATAGGTCACCCTCAGTCAATGAGCTAACTATGGGTTTTTATTCTATCTAATTACCCTAGGTGTGGTGTGAGACTGAGTGGAGAGGCGGATAAGATTAATACTTACAATTATATATCAGGGTATTTCTATGTGTATCCTTACATAAAGGGACTTCCAAGGATAGTAAATGAATTAAGCCACCATATGGATATCTATTCCATTTAACCCCTGAATAAACTCAATCAACAGTTCGCTGTAAAAAAAACAGAATATACAGTCGTAAAGTGTGCAAAACCCCTCAAGCAGCCATTGCAGAGATATCGTATATCAGAGCAAACTTAGTGAGTGTCAGTATCAGTATCTGAGGATGTATCACCCTCGTGCATCAAATGCTGTAATATAGCGGGATGTATGTATCAATACCCAAACAGCTTGTAGCTGTGTGACTCACCGCTCTTGCTTGAAGCTGAAAAATCACAATGTGTGAAGAGAAATCCTGTTGTGTGCTTCGTTATCCACGGCGTCTAGAGCAGCCCTGATGCCAAAATCCAGCCGGTTCCGGTCACGTGATGTGCATCGGGCGTCACAGCCAATGGGATCCATTTGCCTACCAGGAGGCTCCAGAAGACAACGTAGGAGGGGATGCACAGTGTAGAGGGATGAAGGGGGAATGGAATAGAGGCACGCTCCTATAACAGCCCAGAATGCTGGAAATGTATAACCAAAAAAGAAAGGAATATCCAGGCTGCAAAGTTAAAAAAAAGTCTTTATTGGATTCCACTTAGGATAAAAAAGAAAAAGCAACAGGGGGATCCAGCATATCAGTGTGGCCAAAAAGCTCAGCTAACATGTTTCGGTGAAAACCGTAATCATAGCTAATTGGAGACTGGTGTGCTGGCCTTATAAAAGCCTAAAACAACACTTATTGGACAATATTAAAACCAATAACATGGTCACACATATAAGTTAAATAGCATAAAGTGAAAAACAAACACTCCCTGTCATACAAATTATCATACTCGTAAGCCACACCAAAAAAGGTAATCAAATATGTGGATGCTACAAGTAAATAGCAATAGAAAAAGGAAAAAAGGCATGTGTTTTAATACTACACCTAAAACGTATAGCGATGCTGCAGGTAAGAAAGCATGTGATGAGGACAGAGTATGCTCCCAGTAATAAAGTTAATCACACACCTTACTCCGGAAATATCCATACATATAAATAAATAAATATAATGATAAAAAAAAAATATAATAATAAAAAAAAAATATATATATATAGACAAATATGCTTGGAATGAATGAAAAAAAAGTGGGTCTGTAGAAGTAAGGGCTACTGCGGTGCCCAAGGGACCTAATCACAAACATTATCTATTATCTAACATTCCCCCACCATGTAAAAGTAACAGGTGTGTATCAATACAAAGGGGGTAACAGTGACCCGTATGTATAAAGGATTTATTTAATAGACTATACAACTATTAAAACCTAGGAATACTTGGGGAATAAAATAGAGATGATATCCATAAATATAATGGGAAATATATATATATATATATATATATATATATATATATATATATATATATATATAATTATAAAATATACTTGGAATATGTGTGGATAACAAGGTGCATACACAGTCCTCAATAAACAGTTGGTATATCATGCATAAAAAGACCATATGCTAATGAGTAGTGACCAGCCAGAAAAATACAGGAAACATAATATATATGTAGAGTGTATATATACATACATATAAGTAAATTAGTAAATGAGTGTAAAAGAGTGTAAAAGAAGAGAGAGAGTATGAGATATGCTCGGCATGCGTGAGATATAAGAACCACAGAAAACATAATTTATGCTTACCTGATAAATTCCTTTCTTCTGTAGTGTGATCAGTCCACGGGTCATCATTACTTCTGGGATATTACTCCTCCCCAACAGGAAGTGCAAGAGGATTCACCCAGCAGAGCTGCATATAGCTCCTCCCCTCTACGTCACTCCCAGTCATTCGACCAAGGACCAACGAGAAAGGAAAAGCCAAGGGTGAAGTGGTGACTGGAGTATAAATTAAAAAATATTTACCTGCCTTAAAAACAGGGCGGGCCGTGGACTGATCACACTACAGAAGAAAGGAATTTATCAGGTAAGCATAAATTATGTTTTCTTCTGTTAAGTGTGATCAGTCCACGGGTCATCATTACTTCTGGGATACCAATACCAAAGCAAAAGTACACGGATGACGGGAGGGATAGGCAGGCTCTTTATACAGAAGGAACCACTGCCTGAAGAACCTTTCTCCCAAAAATAGCCTCCGATGAAGCAAAAGTGTCAAATTTGTAAAATTTGGAAAAAGTATGAAGCGAAGACCAAGTTGCCTCATTCTTGAAGGCCCAAGTGGAAGCCACAGCTCTAGTAGAATGAGCTGTAATTCTTTCAGGAGGCTGCTGTCCAGCAGTCTCATAAGCTAAACGAATTATGCTACGAAGCCAAAAAGAAAGAGAGGTAGCGGAAGCTTTTTGACCTCTCCTCTGCCCAGAGTAAATGACAAACAGAGAAGACGTTTGTCGAAATTCCTTAGTTGCCTGTAAGTAAAATTTTAGAGCACGGACTACATCCAGGTTGTGCAGTAGACGTTCCTTCTTTGAAGAAGGATTTGGGCATAAAGAAGGAACAACAATCTCTTGATTGATATTCCTGTTAGTAACTACCTTAGGTAAGAACTCAGGTTTAGTACGCAGGACTACCTTATCCGAATGAAAAATCAAATAAGGAGAATCACAATGTAAGGCTGATAATTCAGAGACTCTTCGAGCCGAGGAAATAGCCATTAAAAATAGAACTTTCCAAGATAACAACTTTATATCAATGGAATGAAGGGGTTCAAACGGAACGCCCTGTAAAACATTAAGAACAAGGTTTAAACTCCATGGTGGAGCAACAGTTTTAAACACAGGCTTAATTCTGGCCAAAGCCTGACAAAAAGCCTGGACGTCAGGAACTTCTGACAGACGTTTGTGTAACAGAATGGACAGAGCTGAGATCTGTCCCTTTAATGAACTAGCAGATAAACCCTTTTCTAAACCTTCTTGTAGAAAAGACAATATCCTAGGAATCCTAACCTTACTCCAAGAGTAACCTTTGGATTCACACCAATATAGGTATTTACGCCATATCTTATGGTAAATCTTTCTGGTAACAGGTTTCCTAGCCTGTATTAAGGTATCAATAACTGACTCAGAAAATCCACGTCTTGATAAAATCAAGCGTTCAATTTCCAAGCAGTCAGCTTCAGAGAAGTTAGATTTTGATGTTTGAAGGGACCCTGTATCAGAAGGTCCTGTTTCAGAGGTAGAGACCAAGGTGGACAGGATGACATGTCCACCAGGTCTGCATACCAAGTCCTGCGTGGCCACGCAGGTGCTATTAGAATCACTGATGCTCTCTCTTGTTTGATTCTGGCAATCAATCGAGGAAGCAACGGGAAGGGTGGAAACACGTAAGCCATCCTGAAGTCCCAAGGTGCTGTCAGAGCATCTATCAGGACTGCTCCTGGATCCCTGGATCTGGACCCGTAACGAGGAAGCTTGGCGTTCTGTCGAGACGCCATGAGATCTATCTCTGGTTTGCCCCAACGTCGAAGTATTTGGGCAAAGACCTCCGGATGAAGTTCCCACTCCCCCGGATGAAAAGTCTGACGACTTAAGAAATCCGCCTCCCAGTTCTCCACTCCCGGGATGTGGATTGCTGACAGGTGGCAAGAGTGAGACTCTGCCCAGCAAATTATCTTTGATACTTCCATCATAGCTAGGGAGCTTCTTGTCCCTCCCTGATGGTTGATGTAAGCTACAGTCGTGATGTTGTCCGACTGAAACCTGATGAACCCCCGAGTTGTCAACTGGGGCCAAGCCAGGAGGGCATTGAGAACTGCTCTCAATTCCAGAATGTTTATTGGCAGGAGACTCTCCTCCTGACTCCATTGTCCCTGAGCCTTCAGAGAATTCCAGACGGCACCCCAACCTAGAAGGCTGGCGTCTGTTGTTACAATTGTCCAGTCTGGTCTGCTGAATGGCATCCCCCTGGACAGATGTGGCCGAGAAAGCCACCATAGAAGAGAATTTCTGGTCTCTTGATCCAGATTCAGAGAAGGGGATAAGTCTGAGTAATCCCCATTCCACTGACTTAGCATGCACAGTTGCAGTGGTCTGAGGTGTAAGCGTGCAAAGGGTACTATGTCCATTGCCGCTACCATTAAGCCGATTACCTCCATGCATTGAGCCACTGACGGGTGTTGAATGGAATGAAGGGTGCGGCAAGCACTTTGAAGTCTTGTTAGCCTGTCCTCTGTCAGGTAAATCTTCATTTCTACAGAATCTATAAGAGTCCCCAGGAAGGGAACTCTTGTGAGTGGAACGAGTGAACTTTTCTTTTCGTTCACCTTCCATCCATGTGACCTTAGAAATGCCAGCACTAACTCTGTATGAGACTTGGCAGTTTGAAAGCTTGAAGCTTGTATCAGAATGTCGTCTAGGTATGGAGCTACCGAGATTCCCCGCGGTCTTAGTACCGCCAGAAGAGCACCCAGAACCTTTGTGAAGATTCTTGGAGCTGTAGCCAATCCGAATGGAAGAGCCACAAACTGGTAATGCCTGTCTAGGAAGGCAAACCTTAGGTACCGATAATGATCTTTGTGAATCGGTATGTGAAGGTAAGCATCTTTTAAATCTACAGTGGTCATGTATTGACCCTCTTGGATCATAGGTAAAATTGTCCGAATAGTCTCCATCTTGAACGATGGAACTCTTAGGAATTTGTTTAGGATCTTTAAGTCCAGGATTGGTCTGAAAGTTCCCTCTTTTTTGGGAACCACAAACAGATTTGAGTAAAACCCCTGTCCCTGTTCCGATCGTGGAACTGGATGGATTACTCCCATTAACAAGAGCTCTTGTACGCAGCGTAGAAACGCCTCTTTCTTTGTCTGGATTGTTGACAATCTTGACAGATGAAATCTCTCTCTTGGAGGAGAGTATTTGAAGTCCAGAAGGTATCCCTGAGATATTATCTCTAGCGCCCAGGGATCCTGAACATCTCTTGCCCAAGCCTGGGCGAAGAGAGAAAGTCTGCCCCCCACTAGATCCGATCCCGGATCGGGGGCCCTCAATTCATGCTGTTTTAGGGGCAGCAGCAGGTTTCCTAGTCTGCTTGCCCTTGTTCCAGGACTGGTTAGGTTTCCAGCCTTGTCTGTAGCGAGCAACAGCTCCTTCCTGTTTTGGTGCAGAGGAAGTTGATGCTGCTCCTGCTTTGAAATTACGAAAGGAACGAAAATTAGACTGTCTAGTCTTGGCTTTGGCTTTGTCCTGAGGCAGGGCATGGCCTTTACCTCCTGTAATGTCAGCGATAATCTCTTTCAACCCGGGCCCGAATAAGGTCTGCCCTTTGAAAGGTATATTAAGCAATTTAGACTTAGAAGTAACATCAGCTGACCAGGATTTTAGCCACAGCGCCCTGCGTGCCTGAATGGCAAATCCTGAATTCTTCGCCGTAAGTTTAGTAAGATGTACTACGGCCTCCGAAATGAATGAATTAGCTAGTTTAAGGACTCTAAGCCTGTCCGTAATGTCGTCCAGAGTAGCTGAACCAATGTTCTCTTCCAGAGACTCAATCCAGAATGCCGCTGCAGCCGTGATCGGCGCAATGCATGCAAGGGGTTGCAATATAAAACCTTGTTGAACAAACATTTTCTTAAGGTAACCCTCTAACTTTTTATCCATTGGATCTGAAAAAGCACAGCTATCCTCCACCGGGATAGTGGTACGCTTAGCTAAGGTAGAAACTGCTCCCTCCACCTTAGGGACCGTTTGCCATAAGTCCCTTGTGGTGGCGTCTATTGGAAACATTTTTCTAAATATCGGAGGGGGTGAGAACGGCACACCGGGTCTATCCCACTCCTTAGTAACAATTTCAGTAAGTCTCTTAGGTATAGGAAAAACCTCAGTACTCGTCGGTACCGCAAAATATTTATCCAACCTACACATTTTCTCTGGTATTGCAACTGTGTTACAATCATTCAGAGCCGCTAACACCTCCCCTAGTAATACACGGAGGTTTTCCAGTTTAAATTTAAAATTTGAAATATCTGAATCCAGTCTGTTTGGATCAGAACCGTCACCCACAGAATGAAGTTCTCCGTCCTCATGTTCTGCCACCTGTGACGCAGTGTCTGACATGGCCCTAATATTATCAGCGCACTCTGTTCTCACCCCAGAGTGATCACGCTTACCTCTTAGTTCTGGTAATTTAGCCAAAACCTCAGTCATAACAGTAGCCATATCCTGTAATGTGATTTGTAATGGCCGCCCAGATGTACTCGGCGCTACAATATCACGCACCTCCCTCTGAGCGGGAGATGTAGGTACTGACACGTGAGGCGAGTTAGTCGGCATAACTCTCCCCTCGTTGTTTGGTGAAATTTGTTCAATTTGTACAGATTGACTTTTATTTAAAGTAGCATCAATACAGTTAGTACATAAATTTCTATTGGGCTCCACTTTGGCATTGCAACAAATGACACAGGTATCATCCTCTGAATCAGACATGTTTAACACACTAGCAAATAAACTTGGAAATACAATTCAATTAGAATAATATTAAAATGTACTGTGCCTTTAAGAAGCACAGAAGATCTATGACAGTTGAAAATTAATAAATTGAAACAGTTATAGCCTCAATCCTTGTAAACAACACAACTTTAGCAAAGGTTTAATCCCATTAGCAAAGATAACAAATTCTGAAAGCAGGAAACAAATTACAGAATAAACGTTTTTTATCTCAGTCAAACTATAATTCTCACAGCTCTGCTGAGAGAAATTACCTCCCTCAAAATAAGTTTTGAAGACCCCTGAGCTCTGTAGAGATGAACCGGATCATGCAGGGAATACAATGAGTTGCTGACTGAAATATTTGATGCATAGAAAAAGCGCCAAAAAACGGCCCCTCCCCCTCACACACAGCAGTGAGGGAGAACAGAAACTGTCAGAAAAACAGATTAAGCAACTGCCAAGTGGAAAAATAGTGCCCAAACATTTATTCACACAGTACCTCAGCAAATGAAAACGATTTTACATTCCAGCAAAAACGTTAAACATAATCTCTAGTTATTAAACAGCTTTATGTATTTCTTACAGTGTAATTCTAGTGAAGTACCATTCCCCAGAATACTGAAGTGTAAAGTATACATACATGACATTATATCGGTATGGCAGGATTTTCTCATCAATTCCATTGTCAGAAAATAAAAACTGCTACATACCTCTATGCAGATTCATCTGCCCGCTGTCCCCTGATCTGAAGTTTACCTCACTCCTCAGATGGCCGAGAACAGCAATATGATCTTAACTACTCCGGCTAAAATCATAGCAAAACTCTGGTAGATTCTTCTTCAAACTCTGCCAGAGAGGTAATAACACACTCCGGTGCTATTTTAAAATAACAAACTTTTGATTGAAGATATAAAACTAAGTATAATCACCATAGTCCTCTCACACATCCTATCTAGTCGTTGGGTGCAAGAGAATGACTGGGAGTGACGTAGAGGGGAGGAGCTATATGCAGCTCTGCTGGGTGAATCCTCTTGCACTTCCTGTTGGGGAGGAGTAATATCCCAGAAGTAATGATGACCCGTGGACTGATCACACTTAACAGAAGAAATTATTATTTCCAATAGTTAATCAAATCGTATTCAGAGTTGAGACCCTCTGGTACTCTAGTACGCAATTTAAAGATCCAAAACATCTCATGCTTGCCGAGCAGCTGGTTCCTATCACCTCCTCTAGGTGGTGCCTTAACATGTTCAATGGCTTGCCATCTAAGTGTGGAATTACTTTTGTTGTGAAAATTCTGGAAATGTTTAACCAGGGGTGTACTGGCTTCACCCAATTTAATTGTGGAAAGGTGGTTTCTAATCCTAGTGTTCACGTCAGTGGTGGTAAGCCCTACATATTGTAAATGACACTCTAAACAATAGAGTAGATAGATAACATAGGAGGATATACAGTTGAGGCAGGAAGATATCTTAAAGATCTCTCCAGTGACCTCTGATCTAAACTCATCAGAAATGATGAATTCACATGGCCTGCATCTTGATCTGCCGCACCTGTACATCCCCCTATGTTGCAACCAGGAGCTTTGTCTGTCGGGGTTTTTTTTCCAAAACCTCTGAGGGGGCCAGAATATTCCCCAGGGTCCTGTTCTTTCTATAAGAGCAACGCAAACCACCCTCCACACAACTTACAAGGCTGTCATCTGCAGATAGCAAACTAAAATGTTTCTTGACAATCCTACAGATATCCCTGTAATCAGTACTGAAGTCAGTCACAAAAGTGACCTTGTGTTGTGCGTTGGTGGTCTCTCTTTCATTTTGACGATTGGATTTGTTCAAAAGAGAACGACGATCCAATAGGTCAACCTGTCTCTGTGCTCCGTTTATTACATGACCAGGATAACCTCTCTCTGAATCTGTTCTGCATTTCTAGAGACTTTGTACTCGACAAGTATCATTGTTACTACAGTTCCGTTTAACTCTGATAAGCTGTCCCTTGGCTACTGCCATAGGGACATGTACAGGATGGCAGCTTTTTGCGTGAAGCAAATTATTTTTAGATATAGGCTTCCTGTACATATTCCAAAAAGAGAGAAAAAATTCGCCAGGCACCTCAAATTTAAAAATTAAACTTTTATTGAAACAAAGTTAAAACATGGAGAGAGAGGGGATAAAAACACCCCTAAAGTTGTACAGACTGACATGTTTCGGCACAAAACGCCGTAATCATAGTCCCTAAAACCCTTAAAAACAAAATGCCTTATAAACCCAGTACTCCCATACTATTGGTGGGTTACTAATTGAAAATTAAAGACACACGGGGGATGGGGCATGTAGTGTGATACCAATCTATTAATTAATGTGCATTATATAAATATCTACACAGTATATGCACCTAAGGTATTTGGGAGGAGCTCTAGCTTGTAAAACATAAGCATTTAATAAACTATATATATATATATATATATATATATATACACTTATATCAATAGTTTCACATATGTATATCTGAAGCTCGTGAGAAGGGGACATTAATACTCAAGTTTCCTAACACTACTAGATTACATATTTTAAATATCATACTATATATACATGTATAGCTAAGGATATGTGAATTACCAAAATATATATAATATAAATATAAATTTAAAATCTAACTTTTTAGATAAGAGGACAGTAGAGCATATATAAAACATGCTTTGCAGAAAACCTAAAGCTCTCTTTTATCTATTACATAGAGGCTGTAAGTTTGTGCATTATGATTCCATACCAAAAATTTACAGATTTCCAGAAACTTTTGATTTTTGTTGTTACAGTATTCCTTGTTTTCCAGAATAATAATAACTATCAATTATTATTTAACAATTATTATTTATTATTATTATAATGAGACCCTTATACCAGAGGTAACAAGATCTAATTCCAATGATTAATGAAATCATATTCGGAGTTCAGGCCCAAAGGTCTTTTAGTTTGGAGCCTAAAGATCCAATACATTTCCTGTCTGGACAAGATCTTAAATTTGTCACCCCCTCTTTTCTGTGGTTGAACCTTTTCTACAATCATCCATTTCAAAGAGCGACAGTCTTTGTCATGTCGCTGGACGAAATGGGACACCAAAGGTGTACTGCTTTTACCCACCCGTATGGTAGACAGGTGTTCTCTGACCCTAGATCTGACATCCCTGGTGGTCAAGCCTATGTACTGCAGTTCACAGGCTGAGCACCAGAGTAAGTATATACAATTAGAGGACCTACAATTCAAACAAGAGGTAATATCAAAGGTCTCACCAGTCACTACCGAAGAGAAACTGGTCCCTACTTGGACATGTTCACAGGCCTTACACTGTGAATAGCCACATCTGTAAGTACCCCTGTGTCTGAGCCAGGAGGACGACGGTGCCACTGCAGAATTTGGTTTCCTAAGCATAGATGGCGACACTGAATTCCCAATGGTTTTATTTCTCCTATAGGAGAACCTACAGCCATTTCTAGCAGTCACTGCAAGGGCATCATCTGCCACTAACAGACGAAAATGGTTTCTGACTATGTCACAGATTTCTCCATATTGAGCTGAGTAATCTGTGACAAAAGTCAATTTATTCCCTTGATTCTCTCTGATAGGTGGCTTATCCTTAAGAAGTTGTTCCCTAGATAGGGAATTAACCTCGTATCTAGCCTTTTTAATTATCTTTTTATTGTATCCTCTTTGTAGTAAGCGTTGTTCCAATTCATCCGCATGTTTCTTATATCTAAGGGGCAAAGTGCAATTGCGTTTTAATCACACAAATTGACCCTTAGCTACTGAATAGGGCATTTGCTTCGGATGACAGCTCCTAGCATGTAGGAGACTGTTACCCGATATTGGTTTCCTGTAAACTTCCGAGGTAACACTACCTGTTGGCCACCCCTTCAATTCCAAATCTAAGTAATGCACTGTATTCTTATTATACTCAAGTGTGAATCGTAAGTTCACATCATTTGTCCTCAGGTAATCCACAAAACATTCAGCCTGTTCTTTTTCGCCCCGCCAGACAAACAGCAGGTCGTCTATATAGTGTAGGTATAGCATAATGGCAGGCCTGAAGGGGTTTCCATCTGCATAGATGTAGGACCGCTCCCACCAACCCATGAACAAGTTGGCATAGGTTGGCACAAATTTTGCACCCATGGCGGTCCCACATCTCTGCAGATAGAACTCCCCCTCAAACTGAAAGTAATTGTGTGATAGCAAGAACTGAGTCACCTCCAGTACAAAATTCCTGAAAGGCTCACTGTGTGTAGTCCCACTCTCCAAAAAATAAGCCACTGCTTTTAGGCCTGTACATATTGCTCATGATTTTTCCATCATCCCCTGCAGTCAAAGTAAGATCCAGGTAGTTGATGGTTTTAGAATTTTTCTCAAAAGTGAAACTCAGGCCGACCTCGTTGGAATTTAAAGAACCAACAAAATCAAAGAGAGGTTTCAGAGCCCTGCCATATGAAGAGCAAATCGTCAATATATTGCCTATAAAAGGCGATATTGTCTCTGTACTTGTTACTATCTCCATAGATGTGGGACAGCTCCCACCAACCCATAAAGATGTTGGCGTATGAGGGCGCAAATATGGCCCCCATAGCTGTCCCACATCTCTGGAGATAGTATTGCTCTCCAAAGCGAAACCCGTCGCCTTAACCACAAATTCCACCAAATCAGTATTCAGATCTGAAAAATTCTTCAAAATGAAGGATAAAGCCTTAAGGCACCGCAGTAGCCCTTACTTCTACAGACCCCCTTTTTTTTCCATTCATTCCAAGCATATTTGTCTATATATATATTTTTTTTTTATCATTATATTTTTTTTTTATTTTTTTTTTATCATTATATTTATTTATTTATATGTATGGATATTTCCAGAGTAAGGTGTGTGATTAACTTTAATACTGGGAACATACTCTGTCCTCATCACATGCTTTCTTACCTGCAGCATCGCTATACGTTTTAGGTGTAGTATTAAAACACATGCCTTTTTTCCTTTTTCTATTGCTATTTACGTAGCATCCATATATTTGATTACCTTTTTTGGTGTGGCTTACGAGTATGATAATTTGTATGACAGGGAGTGTTTGTTTTTCACTTTATGCTATTTAACTTATATATGTGACCATGTTATTGGTTTTAATATTGTCCAATAAGTGTTGTTTTAGGCTTTTATAAGGCCAGTCTCCAATTAGCTATGATTACGGTTTTCACCGAAACATGTTAGCTGAGCTTTTTGGCCACACTGATATGCTGGATCCCCCTGTTGCTTTTTCTTTTTTATCCTAAGTGGAATCCAATAAAGACTTTTTTTTAACTTTGCAGCCTGGATATTCCTTTCTTTTTTGGTTATACATTTCCAGCATTCTGGGCTGTTATAGGAGCGTGCCTCTATTCCATTCCCCCTTCATCCCTCTACACTGTGCATCCCCTCCTACGTTGTCTTCTGGAGCCTCCTGGTAGGCAAACGGATCCCATTGGCTGTGACGCCCGATGCACATCACGTGACCGGAACCGGCTGGATTTTGGCATCAGGGCTGCTCTAGACGCCGTGGATAACGAAGCACACAACAGGATTTCTCTTCACACATTGTGATTTTTCAGCTTCAAGCAAGAGCGGTGAGTCACACAGCTACAAGCTGTTTGGGTATTGATACATACATCCCGCTATATTACAGCATTTGATGCACGAGGGTGATACATCCTCAGATACTGATACTGACACTCACTAAGTTTGCTCTGATATACGATCTCTGCAATGGCTGCTTGAGGGGTTTTGCACACTTTACGACTGTATATTCTGTTTTTTTACAGCAAA